>NC_062535.1:7033144-7223144 GCF_022655615.1 Tachysurus fulvidraco
TATAGGACCACTATATCTCCACTATAGGCACTATATGTACTCTAGGTCCCCTATACACACTCTATAACCACTATATGCACTCTATTCCCACTATAGGCCAATTGTACAGTTTATTGAAATGATCAGTGTCACACACACACACTCTCTCTCTCTCTCTCTCACACACACACACACACACACACACACACACACACACACACACACCTTCATAGAGAGTACGCAGTGAACGTGTGTGGGTGTAAGACATATCGTGTGATATACTGCTCTTATGCAGGATGCAATAAGCCATTTTGAGACAGCTCGAAACACAGAGACTCTTCTGTTAGTGCACAAAGCGCTTCAGCAGTCACGTGACCCGACCCCGGACAAACGCTCGCGCTTCTACGCCTGCACAATTCTAGCATCCAGTCGCAGCTTTATTAGATTAAGGACCGTGTGTGTGAGAGTAATTGTGTTTACACACGGAATAAGGTGCGTAACTGACAGTATATAGACGCTTCGAATTACGGGCAACAAAACAAAACACACACAAGGCCTGAAACGCTCTGGCAAGGTTACCGACACTTATGGCGTAGTTTTGTAACGTAAAACTGCAGGTATGACATGTACACAATATTTAGGGGTAAATGAGAAGTGAAGCGCATGCTTTGTTTTGTTTTTTTTCCATTAAAAAAATAATCAGAAAATGTACAGAACTTTTAACTAAAACTAAATAAAGATACTTTTTAAGCAATCGCCCCAACACGTCTTTTTAAATATAGGAAAATATTGCTTACCTAAAACAAATAAGGAGCCGATGGTGAAGCCGGATAGTAGTTTATGAGCCATGTTTATTAAATAATTCGCTCTCGGAAAACAGGCAGGTTTTTAGTAAAGACAGCAGTAAACACACCCGGAGTCACGCGCTGCTCGGGGAAAAACAAACAAACAGGCAGGTTCAGTTGTCCAAAAGAGTTTCTTTCTCTTCGTTTGCTGCTAAATCCTTCGGCTTGCTCGCTTTCTCTCTCTCTCTACTGCACTCAATATCAACACCGGGAATGTTCCAGTCATGTGAGTCACCCAGCAGCGCGGTCACGTGTCTACGAGTCACCCAGCAGCGCGGTCACGTGTCTACCCACCCGAGCAACTTTTTCACACGTTTTTTAACACGCTATAAACACAAATAAACCACTAAAAACGCGTGCATATCATTAAACACAACACCCTATACACAGATCCGATCCCGTTCTAGGTGTTATAGTCACCTCGTATGTACACGATGTTTATAGAGTCGTGCATAAGGTTTTACACCTACAAATGATTATTTCCAGGAAATGCGTCATGCTGCGCAAACCCCGCGTAACCACGAGGGCCTTAAACGCGCTCGTGAAGACGTGTCTCACGCGCTGCTCCATATGATACAGAACTTGTGCTTCTACATATAGGATAAGGTTCAATAGCACGAGTCCAAACGCGTGCTGACATGCCGAATAATGTCCCAAAGAAGCACTGCAGTTGATCTGTATGGTCGAATTGCAAATGTATGATTTTTTTTTATACCTGATCACGTGTCAATGACGTCATGTTTTCTATGAACTTGTATAGAAGCTCCAATTCAACACGTTTCCCTTCCCTCTTCCATACTGACTCGGTTGGAACCGTTTACAAATGTGTTATTACTAAAAGAAACAAGAGGTAGTTCTGATTAGTCATCGTTCCAACGAAGGAGCTCTTTAAATTCTTTATGATTACACTATAAATGTCCCAAAAGTCTCTACACAAATGTCCCTATACAAAAGTCTCTTGTGTAGAGACTTTTATGTAAAGTCTCTACACAAAACTACGCACAACCGTATAGTGCGTCTCCGCTGTAGCGTGACGGCTTACTTTCACTGGACTAAGGGGTCCAAATCCGTTCCAGTACGATGACGTTATCTTCGCACAAAGTTAGCTCTAGGATAACTTGGGTTGCCAATTTGATGAAGGTAGAAGAACTCGATGGACCTCCACAGAGCTCTGACTCAACCCCACTGAACCTTTGGGGTAAACCAGAACGCTGACTGCACCCCAGGTCTCATCACCGAACATCACTGACTTATCTATCGTGGCTCAACATACGACAATCCCAACACCCAAATTTTAAAACTTAGCAGAAAGCCTTAACAGATTAGCAGCGGTTACGTACGGTGTACTCTACATACACAGCTTGTTACTTCAGAAGTCAATCGAATGCAGAATCGGTCTCTGAACCCTGACCGCCAACTAATCTTTTGGCCATGTAGTCTGAAATTACATCGTGACAACGATTTTAGTTCAAATGGAAACGATCTTCAACTCACGATGATTAAACAGATCTTAAATATTTGTCGATTTCAGAGACAGCGATATCTAGAACATGTTGTTAGACAGCTATTTGTACGTCATATCTTCAGCGATCAATCAAACAAAACAAAATGGAGATTTATGTAACTAGCCGTCACTTTGTGTTGATTCGATCACTCGACCTTTGTTTGTTTTCTTGAGCAATCCTTAACATAACGTTAAAGTTCCGGCGGTTTAATTATTGAGGAATTATTCAGAGCTTGTACATCGTCATTTAAAGAAAGTAAAAATTAGATATCTAGAGTTGATGGAATACAACAGAACTTTAGCGTAGTCATGTGGTGTTTTGGATACATCTGGAAAGGTTTGAGAGTTAGCACCACTGTGGTCAGTAAAAATTCACACTCATTACACTTACCCCTGACTGGCATAAGGTCACGTATATATACACACCAGACACTCACATGCTTTAAAGAAGCGTGATCTTATCACTTGGTTTTGACCAATTGCTGAGCTGTAGTCTGGATAAATCTTGCTTTTCCTGCCACACTGTTCACTTTAATTCTGCACTGATTTGTTAAAAGTTTACAGAAGACCAACTAGTGTGTAAGTGTTAAATCAGAACTGCATGAGCTGACTGTTTCACAGCTGCTTCAGTTCTCCGTCACTTTTCTTTGTTTTACCATCAACCACTTCTCCTTCTGGCAAATGACTGTGTGTTTCTCCAACAAATGATTGTGTAATGCAGTGTAGGGATGTGAGAGTCTGGTCAAAACAAGATATACTACACACACTTATACATACACATATATACACACACACACGTATATATACACATACACACACACACATATGCACACATACACATATGTATGTATGTATATATATATATAAAATATTATATATACACACACACACACACACATACACGCATATACACACACATATATACACATACATACACACACACAGCTGAGACACATCCAACAATCAGGATCCAGATTCAAGCCCCAGCTGTGGTATGTACCGTCTAGATGCATCCCTGTGTACCAGGATGGAAGGAATCCAGCATGCTTTAAATCTTAACATTCTCCCATGAAGTATCTTGTACATCTAGGTGACAAGAAGTTTAAAAAAAAAAAAAGTGGCCCTGAGGTCAGAAATGGCGTGTCCTGGTTTTACACATTCTGAGATTTATGTAAGTAAAATGAAATGAATTAAATGCAAAGTAACAAAACACAAACACTTCGTAAGCAGATGGTGTCTGAAGCCATATCTGGAGCAACAATATTCAAATTAAACATAGTTTAATCGAAGTCAGTCTGCATTTACAAAAAATACAGCCTCATATTCTACAAACTGAGGAGCCAGAGATGTTGGTCAGATTAAGTTTAGTAGTGAATTAGAAGGAGGAAAAGAAGAAAAAAAAAATAGCACACATATCCACACAACACACATACACGCATACATACTAATGTGCTTTGTTGAGTCTTAAAAAAAAAAAAGCATACATTTTATCACTCTTTTTCAGTGTGTGAAACCTAGAGAACATCATAAAACCCAATCCTGCAGTATTTATCGGTTAGTGAAGCTTTTGGAAATAAAATTCTTGTTTTTTTGTTGTTTTTTTTAACTTTTATTTTAATCAACATTTCCATTGCCTGAGTGAAAATTCTCAAAAACCCTGATGTTACCACAGAACCTCAACACACTCCTCATTCTCTAGCGACCTCTGACATGTCAGCAGTCAGAACAGCTTAAAAAAAAAGAACTATGACCATAAACTATTAGCGCATGTGAAAGATGTCCAAAGTGAAGACTGACCACAAAAAGCAAAAACAAAACAAAAAAACAACAAAATAAAATGAAAAGTAAGAGGAAAACAAAGTGCTTTTTGTGGAAATCATCAGCTGATCATTCTTCTAGTGTGATCCTCCTAACGTCACACAACGTAACCCCACCGCTGTACAGTACAATAAGGCCCCATGCCAACCCTGGTCACTCTACTGGTGGGCATATTCAGGGTCCTCGAAGGGTGGGTTACAGGCTGTCCTTGGGCACGCAGCCCAGGTAAAGGGCAGATCTCAGATCAGTGGCTGTGCCTGTGCCTCCAGACTGGATCTCAGGCAACATAATGATACTGGTTAGGGCTCTCTTTGTCTCTCTCCATGTAGTCTCGGTCAATCAGGGACTCGATGCGCTTCTTCAGGTCACCTGGCTGTGAGAAAAAGTGGGGTGTGAGTAAGAAGTAACACAGTAAGAAAGTACATTTATGTGTCACAATGATAACTTGATTTACTGCTCATCAACTGGACACCTGTACTCGATACTTTGCCTTACAATTCCATAAGGACAAATGTAATAAATTATATAATTCATCACGAGGTCATTTCTATGAATGACCAGAGGACCAGAATAATATTGCTGGATTGAGCAGATTTAAAAAAAAACAAAAAAATAAAAACGGCGTGCTAGAGTTTTGCCAAAATAAAGCATACACAGAAATTTAAAACCCTTGAGCAAGTGCTTATTATAATCTCAGCCTTCTTGAATAACAGGAGTGGAACCCGATGTGGTCGTCTGCTGTTGTAGGCTATTAACATCAAGGTTTGATGTGTCGTACTTACCGAGATGCTTTATTGCCCACCGCGGTTGTAAACAGTGATCGTTTTAGTAACTATAGCCTTCCAGGAGCTCGATCGAATGACCATTGGCACTGAGAAATATGCCACAGTTAAAAGTCAAACACTAACTGAAGCTCTTGACTTGTATCTATCTGATAGTATGCACTGTGCTGCTGCCACATGATTGGCTGATTAGATAACCGCATGACGATAAGAAGGTGTTCTGACGGCGAGTGCATGTGCGATATTGGGCAGTTGTGGCCTAATGGTTAGAGAGTCTGACTTGTAACCCGAAGGTTGTGGGTTCGAGTCTCGGGCCGGCCACGACTGAGGCGCCCTTGAGCAGGGCACCTAATGCCCCCTAACTGCTCCCAGGGTGCCGCAGCATAAATGGCTGCCCACTGCTCCGGGTTGTGTGTTCGTGGTGTGTGTGTGTTCACTGCTGTGTGTGTGCACTTTGGATGGGTTAAATGCAGAGAACGAATTCTGAGTACGGGTCACCGTACTTAGCCGTATGTCACGTCACTTTCACTTTCATACAGGCAACGACAACATACAGTGGATTTGGAAAGTATTCAGACCTCTTTAGTTTTTACAGAGTGTCAGTGAATTTAAAGTGGGTAATGAACATCATGAACATCAGTGACAAAATAAGATCCATGGATTTATATTTGCTAATTTATAAAAGTGACCATACATTTCTCATTTATATGATCATAAATATGATATTATAATAATCAATGTGATAATATGATATTATCATATAAATATGATATTACATATCAATATGATTATATCACCGATTTCTTCATAAGCTCAATCGGATTAAATGGGGAGTCTGAACTGCCATCGTCAGGTCCCTTCAGAGACGTACTATGGGTTTAAACTTGTCCTGAAGTCAGTCTGGCATTGCTTGAGGTACATTCTTTGAATTTTTTGCTGTGTTGAAAGGAAAAGCTTCACTCCAGTGTGAGGTTATGTGCAATCTGGAGCAGGTTTTCTTCAAGGATCTCTTCATATTTGCCTGCATTCATCCTTCCCTTCGTTCTCATCAGTCTCCCTGTCCCTGAGCAGCACACCGTTATCAAGATGCTCCCACCACCATGCTTCATCTTAATAATGAGCAGTTGTTAAGCGGCACCTGGTTTTCAACAGAGTCCTTTAAGTGGACTCGACCATATAAACCTGATTGGAGGAGCATTTCTGAAATGGATGGTCTTCCAGCAGGATCTCACATCACTGGGCAGGACCAGTGAAGCACTAATAAAATAGCCATTGGGTTCTTAAGCACCACCCTGACTCCACCCAAGACTCTTCTAGCCCAGTTTCTGTGCTCCAGGAAGAGTCCTTCCATTTCAGAGCTGAATGAAGGAGCATTCAAAGATTCAGAAATGCATTTATATCCATATCTATGGCTCATCTAGGAATTTATGGCTTGTTCCTTTCTCAGATATGCACCTTTCTGATGTGTACCTTTCTAAATCTTCTCCAATCAACTACCACAGGTAGACTTGAGCTCTAGGAGATATTTCAAAATAATCAAAGTAGACAGGATGCGCCCGAATTTGGGAGTTCTTTAGCCAAGGGTCTGAATATCTATGAATTAAATAAACTCGAACACCACACTGTCCTCCTTGTAAACTTGTGAAAAGAGCTGTACCTTCACAGGGAACTTGAGCTGGTTGTAGAGTTCTGATACCAGCAGGTTGTGGCTCAGTGTCTTCCTCATCTTCATGATCCTCACCACTGCAGCGTCTATCTGGTACTGCCTGTCCTGGAAGACACGCTCTGTGGTGCTCACCTGCTCCTCTACCTGAGGTAAAGAAAATACAAGGCCAAAAGAGACTAAGCATCAAAGCACGTGAGACATTACAAATGTACAATGAAACTCCACATGTAAGGGATAATCTAAAGTAAGGTGTTACTAATTGAAATGATTATGAAATGTTGCATAAAAAGCAAAGTATTTTTGCCTGAACGAAAAAAAAAGCAAACGCTCTCATCGTCTATCCAACGGAGGAAATATATTCGAGCTCGAATGTCAGGACAGAATCGTAAACAAAGTTTACAAGGTCGGGAATATTATTAAATGATCCTATTTATCAACTTCCAGAGTTAATCAGTAACTGTACTGATAAATTGACCAGCAACAGAGAACAGTGGTTAAAAACCAGCAGCAGAGACACCATCCATCCCCCTGCTGAATATAAACGTTGGTTATATGAGGACATAAAAAATATTTTCATTTTACAATCTTACAAAGCAAACTGAGATAAAGCAGCTGTTTAAACGCAGGCCCACAATGACAATGTTGGAGGAGTTGGAGGGACTGAAGGACAGATGGAAACAATTTGTACCGATAGTGAGTAAGTGTAGAAAAGTCCTACCGTCTCCTTCATCTGAATCTGGTTGATTTTGATGCGAAACAGTTTGTGTCTGAAGTCGTTATTGAAGTTGAAGCGGTCTCCGTCCTCCACTTCTTTCCCTCTGGGATTTTTATTTAATACTCGAGCTTTCCCACATGCCAGGGACTGCAGCGTGCGTCCGAGCTCACTCTTCTCTGAGGGAACAACAAACAATTCATGTGTGTGTGTATATACACACACACACACACACACACACACACACACACTCTCACACACACACACACTCTCACACACACACACACTCTCACACACACACACACACACACTCACACACACACACACACACACACACACACACACACACACTCTCACACACACACTCACACAACTTTTGACCATGAGTGACTTGGTTGTTTTTTCTTTTTTTTTTTTTTGGTGATTTTTGTTCATTGTGTCAGTGACACACAATGAAATCACAAGCCACATCATTCTACAGTAATGACACATGACTCAATTCTAAATGCGGCTAAACACAAGACCAAGAAACTGCTGAGGAGATTATACCAAAATGTCAGCAATTTAGTTCTATCTACACAGAGGACATTATTTTCATTATTATTAATGGTGCTTGCAAAGCATCATCATTATTATTATTGCAAAATTTTTTAAGACTTCTGTGGTTGAAAATCAGTATTTTTGGGGCTAAGTATCCCTTTAATTTCAGACAAATTATTTGGAAGTGTAGATGCTAAAAACTACACAGATATGTGAATCTTTTGACTGGTAGCACAATCGGTGGTGCTGCAGATTTATAAGACGGACGAAAATAAGAAATCCACAAACTGGAAAAAAAAGTTACTTAAAGTTAGTTTCTTTATGATGCTAAACAACAGGACACACCCTATTACCCTGGCACACATTTGTTTCCACTGACCTCATAACATCTTCAGTTTAACTGTAACCGGAGCTTTGTGGTCTTATGACTATGAAGACTTTTACGGGTATTTTAGTACACAGCAAATACCAGTGCACAGTCTCTAGAAACAAAGCCCTTTAAATACAAGCCCTTTAATAAGTGACACATGACAATAGATGTGAATCCAAGACTTAAACTGCAGATCTTTAGGTGGGTGGTTTTATTATTAATAAAAGGTAAATAAATATGCATACATTATTAGGTTAATATAAACAGGAGAGAAAATATCTTAAAAGACACCATAATATGTTATTTTCATTCATTACAAATAAATCTTTATACATAAGTTTTTACCTATTCCTGTAGCTGTTTGGATCTCCTCCAGGGTAAAATCCTCCCCTTCATTAAACATGAGCAGAACAAGTGTCTGGAATAAAGAAACCTGCAGCTCCTTTTTTCCCTGCAGAGGAAGAAATCAGATCAACGTGGTGTACAAACAAACCTACATCCTAACCTGAGCTCGGAAACACAGAACCTGTGCGGTTTGTTAAAAGTGTGCCATGGTTAAGTTCCACACTGACCTCTTTAAACTCGGCTTTAAGCACCGCATGGCCGAGCGTGGGCTGCCACTGAAGCTTTCTCCCGCTGTGCTTTCCGAGATAGAATGTTTTGAACACCTCCTGCAGCTTTACCATCTAAAACACACACACACACACACACCGTCCTCTACCAAATCTAAAAATGTCTGCAGCAGAAATGTGAAAATAATTTTCGCATGTTTCTTTTGTTAGCCTAACCAGATTGTGAGGACACTTATGGTATGCCACACATGACTTCTGATCTTTTTCCTATTCACACACAAGTGCATAACGAACCTCCGAGGGCAGATGGACATCCATGGGGGTGTAGGTGGGCCAGTAGCCCATGGTGAGGACGTTGACCGTCAGATCGATGTTGCTGGGTTCACTCTGATTCTGCATGTACTGAGGAGAGCGAGACATGGAAACTATGAGCTCATCGACCACAGCCACATGTTTTATCTCAACAACAACAAGGTTAAAAGCTTGATGCCACAGATCGGCATTTGACGACTTCTCTGAAAGTCCTGAATCAGCTCATTACACTATAAGACCTATTTTATTTATACATTTCATATGGATGTTATAAATCATAGAAAATTAAAAAGTGTGTGTTTGGAAAATCAGAAATGTGACATCTTTTGTTATTTGTTCTCTAGAACTGATGTTGAACAGAATAGAACAGAAGCAAAGCCTTTGTTTGTCACATATACATTACAGCACAGTGAAATTCTCTAAAACTTTTGGAGGTTGGGGTCAGAGCACAGGGTCAGTAGTCATAATACAGCAGTGATTGTAAAGGGCCTTGCTCAAGGGCCCGACAGTGGCGCCTCGGCAGTGCCGGGGCTTGAACCCCGATCCCCCGGATCAACAACCCAGAGCCTTAACTGCTTGAGCCACCACTGCCCTAAAATGAATGACTTAAGTCTAATCAAGTCAGGATTTTTTTTTTTCCAAAAATGAGTGGTACAAAATGATGCCACATTTCAAGGTGTTGATACTTTAACATTGAGATACCTGTTTGAACTGGATCATGATGTCTTTGGAGAGTTCCATATCTTTGAACATGCCCTCGAGCTTGCTGGTGAACGCTGCACCGCACTCTATAAAAGATCATAACCATAAACGACAGGTCACATCTTATAGGTCCATTAACTTGGTTATAATCACACCCTATTACTCTTAGGGTTTCTGTGGAACATCTCCGTCTGAACCGTAATTCAGACATGTTGTTATAAGCTCGGGTCTTTCGTTATGTACTAAAAAAAAAATACAACTGCCCGAGATTTCTACAGAGAGATTATAACGAGACAAATGACTAAAAAGACCTACAGACACCTTTGTCCTGTAAATTACCTTTAGACCCATTAAATAATCCAGGAGCCATAAATATACATAATCGAAGCATGTGAAAGTTCCTGCTTCCCAGATAGTAGAGTTCAGTGTCATTCTCTTGGCATAAATCTTCAAAATCATAAACAGGTGGTTTAAGGCTACAGACCGAGTCCGGCTGACCCTGAGGTTTTATTAAAATGAAGCACTGAAAAGTTGACACACCAAAATGTCTATATTACCCATCAAATATGATCGAGTTAACTGATCGAATCTCTCACTTCAGTCTGTATGAAAATCTCCATAGAAGCCCCTGAAACAAAGCCACCAGTCAGTCACTTAGAGAAGGCTGGGCACCGATTAGTGTCTGTTAGAGGTTTGCTTACTTTCTGCTTTAATGGGATGAAAGACTAACACTCGTTAGACATTCACCTTCAGAAACACCAATTGTAGCCAGGTCTAGATGCATGGACTTTGAGCATGTGCGTTTTTCTAGGACCTCTGCTTATCTCAACATACGTGCTTCCCTTAGGAAACATTGTTAGAAGGCGGAGGATTGGTTTACGTTGTTGTGATGACGATACCCGGTTATATATCTCATCAAAACCAGATGAGATATCTACTGTAAATTGCACACAGAAACTCTCACGCTTCAACTTCCATTTAGAGGGATGTACTGTTACTGTTAGCTCGACAGTGAAAGACCTGAGTGTTATATTAGACAGCAACTTGTCTTTAAAATCATATCGCCCATATTACAAAAACAGCCTTCTTCTACAGAAAGGTTAGAAATATTGCCAAGCTAAGAGACATCCTATCTGTATCTGATCCTGAGAAGCTAGTTCATGACCTCCAGATTAGACTATTGTAATGCATTACTAGGTGCAGGTTGTCCTGCTTCCTTAATAAATAGTCTACATTCATTCTTCTACCGCTTATCCGAACTTCTCGGGTCACGGGGAGCCTGTGCCTATCTCAGGCGTCATTGGGCATCACGGCAGGATACACCCTGGACGGAGTGCCAACCCATCGCAGGGCACACACACACACTCTCTCTCATTCACTCACACACACACACACTACGGACAATTTTCCAGAGATGCCAATCAACCTACCATGCATGTCTTTGGACCGGGGGAGGAAACCGGAGGAACCCCCCGAGGCACGGGGAGAACATGCAAACTCCACACACACACACACACACACACACAAGGTGGAGGCGGGAATCAAACCCCCAACCCTGGAGGTGTGAGCTGAACGTGCCAGCGTGTCCCCCCTAAATAGTCTACAGTCTAAAGCATTACTAGGTGCAGGTTGTCCTGCATCTTCAATAAATAGTCTACAGTTAGTCCAAAATGCAGCTGCCAGAGTTCTTACCAAAAAAAAAAAAAAATGTTATCACCTTTACACTGGCTACCTGTTAAGTTTAGAATTGATTATAAACTGCTCTAAGATCTCTAAATGATCTCTAAAATAGCTCCCATGTATCTAATTAGTCTTCTAACATGCTATGGTTAAACTCAGGACTTTCGTTTTCTTATTCAGCTCCCAAACTTTGGAATAGTCTTCCTGATAGTGGTTGGGGCTCAGACACACTTCCCCTGTTTAAATGTAGATTAAAAATTCATCTCTTTAGTCAGGCGTACACATAATAAATCCCATAATTCTGTGCTATAGTACATGCACATTATCATCTTGTGCTTGCTAATATTATGTACAGCAGCTACACTAATTCCTCTCCACGGCTTCTCTCTTTCTACCCATCCTGAGACATCTAGAGATGTTCCAGCTGCAGTTAGACTCTCTACTAAAGAGGAGACGCAACTCCATGTGGTCTTTGAGGACAACAAATTCCTCATCAATACAACATTTCTCAGTCTGTATATTTATAATCACACCCTCCGGTGTCACCCACATGAGGATGAGGTTCCCCTTTGTGTCTGGTTCCTCTCAAGGTTTCCTCCTTTACCATCTAAGGGAGTTTTTCCTCCTCACTACAGTCACCTGAGTCACCTCAGACTTGCTCATTGGGGATAAATACAAACACATTTAAATACATCTAATAATAATCTTGAACTTTTGTATTATATTAACTTTTTTTTTTATGTTTATGTTCTTTAAAGCTGCTTTGAGACGATGTCGATCGTTAAAAGCGCTATACGAATAAATTTTAATTTTTCAACCTACCTTAAACATTTATTGGCCGTTGACCTGGATTGATTCTTAACCTCATAGGGATCCTTATCCAATGAGCTCAACAATATAAATCTATCACTCATGTTACACGTAATAAAAAGTTGTTCCCCACCTTTTAAATTTTAATACACATGGCTGCCAATGGTGCTTATGCATATTTTTGTAAATTTAATCTCAACTAATCATGATTCATCATTCGAGGTCATCCAACCGGTTCGAGTCGTTATAAAGCAAATATCAGGAACTGTTAATATCTGTATATCTAGACGTGAGCAGCCGTCTGATCTACAGCTTTTTGTATGGCATGTATTGTGGTTTTTTTTTTGTTTAGTAAACACGCGACAGCTTGAAATGATTAAGGTGTCGTTGCACACAGTGAACAAGCACTGCAAACACAGTGAGTTCTGGTGTTAAACCACAGCTGCTTAAAGACTTCCTGTTTAAACCATCATGTGATAGTGAGCTTTTTGCTTGAGCTCAGTGTTGGGAAATCGCCCGGCGTACTTTCCGTCCTTGACTACAACTAGGGAAAGGGCATTTCCTCTTCCATCACTTTCCTCTTAAAAAAAAAAAAAAAAACAGGTTTCACCAAGCTGACTACGCAAAAGCAGATACGATTTAAAGGGACAATCTCACCATGTTTGAGTTTGGACAGCATGGATTTCTCAGCATCCACAGAGGCGCTTTTTCCCACCAGTAAGCGCTTCGCTAGGTCCTTTTTGTAGAATGCTTCAAACACATCTTTACCTGTAGAGCAAACATAAGTGGAAGTGTGGAAAGATCGATATATGACAGGGAAAAAGTTTGATATGAAATTCGAGAGATCGAGCTGAGCGGTTTATGTTCTGAATAGACAAAGGTGCTGTTACCGTGGATAAAGCGGAAGATAATCATGATCTTGTCGAGGATTCTCTCCAGCTCCTCTTCTGTGGCCTCTTTGTTACCGGCGCGTAGTTTGGAGTCGACGTATTTGGCTGCAGGAAAGAAATCGCACGAAAGAAATGTACGTTTATCCGAACTGCACGATTATCCTCAGCATACACGGTCTCATGGTACTCGTGCTACTTTGTATAGTCTGGGTGTATTGACCTATCCTGTATATTTATTATACGTGCCTTACTACGTCTTACATGGTTGCACCGTTTGCACCGACGTCCAAGCATTCAGTCAGACCGAACATGACTTATGACTTCATAACCATATGAAACTTATCTATAAACATACGTGTGATGTTTCACACTAACAGCTCCTGCAAACGTGTGACAGTAAGAACAATCGCACGCAACCGAGATAAGCTCTCGATGCATTCAAAATGTAGAAACATGTTTAGCTCGGCTTTTAGCTTAGACGTACAACTGATGGATCCTTCTCTGTACACAGATGCTTCAAGCTAAGATCTAGCGCGTCTGCTTACACGGCAGAAAAGACCGAATGAAGCGGTGGAACTTCACAGATGTTCTGCAGAAGATATCTGATCGGCGTTACGGCCAATTCACCACAGCGCACAGATTTCCATGTAGGATGACATCATTCTTAGCTAGTGAGGTTGTAGACTTTTTTTTAGGCGGACTCGCTGTTTTTACCGTAGTATTAATCAGATTAGCACTTGACACAACATGTAGGAAGAAAGCGTAGCGACGTTTAAACAAACATCGTTTTGATATAGTTTGAAAGGTTTGTCATGTTTTTTTTTTAAAGTGTACTGGAAAGATTTGATGGGGTTTTTTTCTGATGTCCACATACAAACACACACAAGACAAGACCTTCAGTCACACACACACACAATGGTTCTCTGTGGTTTTCTGTATAATCATCTACATCTTCGGGGTAAATCCGAGCTACGCCGACGTCTAGGGGTGGGGAGTTCTAAGCTCATATACAGTAGTCTACGGACTGAAAAGAGTTGTTAACAATATTAGAGGTTCAATTAGAAAGAAAAAAAAAAGGATTTAACAGGCAAGTCTCTCGGTGCTGTTGACTGTGAGACAGTGATGTGAGAAAACTATTTCTCATTCTCACATTTTAGGAGGTTTCATGCACATTCGCATGTTCGTGTCCTAAATTCAAATATCATTTGCTTCAAAACCAAAGTGTTAAGGGGTGGAGTCAGACCTCCTTAAGCTCCTCCTACCTGGGTGGAGTCTGTACTCATAGCTACTGCAATTTCGCACTTTTTTTATTTTTAATGTCTTTCTATCAACTATATTTTTGAAATAAACCATTTTTCCAAAATACCTGTAAACAGCTTCATTAGTGACATGTTGCATTTATAGTTATCCAGGGTGTATCGGTTGATTTCCTGAGCTTTATTATTCCTCATGGATAATTTAAGAAATCGATATAATTTAGATCCATCATATGCTCACTGCAATTCTTACCAATAAGCTCTGCTGGTTTGTTGGGTCTCTTGTTAATGAAGCTCTCGAAGGCTTCCTTCATGGCATTGATGAAGCCCTCGTTCCTCTGGAAGCAGCCGTGCGCCACGTTGTCCATTTTGTCCTTAAAGTCCAGCAGTTCCTGCACCATGTCCTTGTCTTTTTCGGGAGAGCCGACGATCTCGCCGCCAAAGCTCTGTGGGAGAAAGAGGAAACTGACTGGACGGGCCAAATGTGGGAGCGAAACGAACAATAACGTAATAGACGTGACCTTGTGTGTGTACCTTGATGTACTCTCTCCAGAACTGCAGTAATACTGACAGGCCTCCCTTCACTTTGCTGAATAGCTGGTACAGCAGAGTCAGCTCAGTCACACGGTTCTCATCCAACAGCGTGTTGAGACCTGAAAGAGCGACCGAGGAGAAGAATCTCATACACGTCACACTCAGGGTGTCTTACCAGCTTAATAGCTGCTTACTCTGCTTAATAACAGACATCATACGGACATCGTAGGCAGTGCATAACCGTATGATATCCTAGACGCACCTTTCTGTAAAATGGCAGTCATGTGTTCGCCCAAAAGCTGCTTCTCTACTGCGGAGATCAATGGCTTCCTGTGTGAAAGGAAATAAGAAGCTTTTAAAATATTGCATTTTTCCACCTTTTATTATATTTTGCAAAACTATGTGAAACGTTTCTGTGAAAGATTTGTGTCAAGTTTTAGCTTTTTTTAAATTATTTTTTAATTATTATTATTATTTCAACTGTATGACATGAAATGTGTATTATGTTCTACAGGCTGTGTAGATATGTGAATAAGGGCTTTGGGTCTACATTATTTTGTTATGTAGCATTACTGTATGTTTTGCACCTCCTAACTATTCCTAGAGATCCAGATGTGTGTAGGAATCGAACTCTAATGGTTCTTGCTTCATCTCGGCATGTCTTCAGGATGCTTTCGGGAACCTCTGGCTGATATAACACTTAAGTGTGGTGACCTGAAAATAAGGGGTTTGGGGTTTTCTAGCTTATTTAATACTTTTGAATGTCAGGAAGTCGGAAGTTCTAAGATCCGGTGACTGTGGAAAGGTTTAACATGGCTGTGTGTGAAATAAATGAGAGATATTTTGGCTCTGATGTAGAGGTCTTCACGGGTCCACTTTGATCCGAAAACCCGAGGTCCGACACGAGAGCCAAGCGGGTTCGGGTCTAAAAGTGTCACGTGTACCTCGGACACGGGTCGGTATAATAATAGTGCCATCGGGTCTCGAGTAATTTAAAATGAATGTGTTTTTACCGAACGGACCCGAGAAGACCCGAACTACTGTATCTCGTGTGTGTGCATCGACTCGAGTCCTTTTCCAACCTCTCCTCTGTTTGCCAAGACCACCTGGTGGCTGGTGACGTGTGGCTGGCGGTAAGCTCATTTTTGTTGAAACAGATCTGTCAATCAATTTTGAATCCACGTTGTAGCGGTTACTTTAGTGTACATTCGGGTCCAGTCGGGTAAAAAAAAAAAAATCGCCAACGGGTCGATTACTTATGCACGTCGGGTTCGGGTAAAAAGTGATTCGGGTCGGGTACATTTCTTTAGACCCGAGAAGACCTCTACTCTGATGTGCCCTCTAGTAGCTTTCAGGTCCTCCAAACGTACGGTATGTACACGATGCGTGCGAGTGTGTGAACAACAAAGGCAGGACGTACTGAGTGCTCTGATCCAGGTAACTGATGACACGATCGATCTCCTCCTCTAGTCGTCGTGCTACGTGGTGAAGGTATTCGGGAACCTGAACGAAACCCATACACAAAAAAGCACTTGGTACACCAGGGTACAGAAAGGTGTTTCATACTGTAAACACACACACACACACACACACAGACACACACAAAACAAAAACAGGAACTATCTATGGATCCATTCCTACTTACATCTCTTTCTAACATCAGCCTCTGACCCTCGGCTGCATACAAGCGATCCGTCTCAATCAGAAACCTGTTTTCGAAAGACTCCTTATACACCTATGGAATAATACCATGCAAAATATCCATAAGATATAAAGTCAAGAAAGTAAAGTAAGTAAGTAAAGCAGCTCTGACACCAGAGGACTACGTGCAATGACTGACAGGATTGCCTTGACAGTTATATTATGTTATTAAACTGTTCTCTCCATCATTATGCAATTTAATCACAACTATCGTCACCTGCAGGTCTGACAGCATGCCTAATAAGCTGCGCAGGAGACTCCGATCCACCGTCTCTCCGTTCCTCTCTCGTTCGATCTGCTCCAAAATTCCTTCTACTGTACGACTCTGGACTGCGCTGTCGCCCACGATGTGTGTGCGAAACAGCTCCAGCCCCGTGTCCCTGCAGCATCACAGCAAAAGAACGAACGGCCTTAATGACAGCGTTTCAGACTGGCAAGGCATGTGACAAGGAGTGTTTGTGTTTGGTTCTCTCACCATATGGAGGGGAGGAGGGAATTCTGGAGGACGTATGTGCGATCCAGAAAGAGGAAAATACTACGGATCATGATCTGGAGGAAGAAAAAAAGAAAAGAAAAGAAAGAAATATGACAAACAAATTTGAATGTGCTTTTGAAATAGAGTTGATGATCATCTGCCACAGTGCAAGAACAGACCTGGTCTACAAGGAAGTAATTTAACTCTTTAATCTCTTCATTTATATTAGTTATATACAGTAATACCTCAAGATACGAGTTTAATTCGTTCCGTGACCTTGCTCGTATCTCAGATTGCTCGTATCTCAAAGCAATTTTCCCCATTCGGTGGTCGGCACCTCACGCAGCCCCTTTGCGACTCTCCATAGGAAATGAATGACTTCCGGTTTATCGGCCGTCGTTTGTCGTGTGCAGCAGAAAGGCGGCTTTAACCGAGTGAGACTCGGGAAGCTGAGGCGGGGGAAACAGAGCACACGTGGTTGTTCTGGATCTTTGTTTTTGGCGGCGGCGGCTCGGATGCTCGTATCGCAAAAATTTGCTCGTATCTCACGGCAGAAATTTGGTCGAATCACAGCTCGTATCTCAAAAAACTCGTATGTCAAAGCGCTCGTATCTCGAGGTATCACTGTATATGATTAAAATAAATTCAAGACAAAATTTAGGAAGATAACTGAGTTCATTCTAATGTTACTGCACAAAATATTGTTTGAACATTCAGTATTCATATACAGTATTTACACTGGCCGGTTGGCGCGGTTTCTGTTTATCGTCTTTTGTGTATTGTATTTTTTGTATTGTCTTGTAACTTTGTGTCTGCACTGTCTTTTGTCCTGCACTGTTTGCACAGTTGCACTTTATGTGGCTAGGACTACTTACGTGTCCTTAGCCCTGTCTTTGTTTTATGTAGCACCTTGATCCTGGAGAAACATGTCTCATTTCACTGTGTATGGTTGAAATGACAATAAAAGCTTCTTGACTCTTGATTTGACTTAAAGTCATGAGCCTGAACAAGCTCACATTCACAGTTCACTCTAACATATGGTACGATAAGCTTGGCTGTAACTTAATGCACAATTTCCGTGTATTTGAATTCAATAATAATTAAAGAAAATATTCTATGGAGTTGTTTACTTCCTTCGTTTACGTAGTTTGACAGAACGACGTCATACCGAGACCTTTAGAAAAGTCCGACGGTGACGTTTAGCTACAGTATAGAAGTGGACCGAGACTCTTTATGATGATGGCTAAATTTCTCCGCTTATTAACTTCCAGACAAATTCAGCTAACATGGTAGTGTGTTTTTTTTTCTTACTGTTTGTCTGCAATGGTCTTGCCAGCATCTGTTCATCCTCTTCAGAAAAGACAGACTGTCCAGAGAGTCTGTAAGAGTGGGTTAAGGTCTTTACCGTTATAAATACACTCCCACTTCAGATGAGTAAGATTTTCTGTGCTTTAATGGAAGTTTACCAGTTTCAGATCACTTTGCATGAAAAAAAGCATCAAGTTGATGGACAAGAGTTTCCATTTCACCTTCTGTTCCCCCAGTTTAAATAGTGCACACAGATTTGTCAATTTTCACACTTATTGCTCAGATATATAATAAAGCACAAAGCTGGATGTGTCATGTGTAGCCTGTGTACACTTGTTGAATTGACTTTTGCTCTTTATCAGCATTTCACTGCGATTCCAAAGTAATCCAAAGATTCCTGGTCGGCTTGTAAAAAGTGAATAGTGTAAATAGTGTCGGGTGAAAAAAAGTCAGGTGACTCAGAGTGAGTGTGTAAAGATAATGTAATAAAAGTAGTGTGATGATGCCCCCTAGTGGGAGAGAACATTATTTGAAAACACGAACAAGTGTTTAACGTGACATCAAATCAAAGATCAGTTTACTACAGAAGTATATCACACACTCACTCACTGCTGCACTCTCTCAC
Source organism: Tachysurus fulvidraco (assembly GCF_022655615.1). NCBI lineage: Eukaryota > Metazoa > Chordata > Actinopteri > Siluriformes > Bagridae > Tachysurus > Tachysurus fulvidraco. The sequence goes on from NC_062535.1 coordinate 7,052,226, forward strand.
ACATGCACACACGCGCACACACACACACTCTAATGCACTCTCGCACACGTAGGCATCATCACACGTACGTGCCCACCACGGACACTTACGAACCATCGCACTCGCACGTACACACACGCATGCACTCTCACATGCACTCTCACACACATGCACGCACTAACTTGCACACACACACTCCTGTACGCACTCCCACATACTCGCACACACAAAACCACAGTAAAGGATATTCCCTAAACTGGTGGATCTGCGCTCGCACGTGATCTTCACACACTTGTCGGAGTTGTTTGTACAACATGGGCGAGACTTTGTAAGAGCAAAGGTTTTCCACTGCCTGAAGAGAAAAAGAGAGAAAGACAGTTTTTACTGTAATACAGTTTATACAGTTCAGACACATATGTTATATGTGTCACACAAGTTCGACCTTCGATTGTGCTAACTGACTTTTTGGCTGCCAAGGATTGCTGAAGCGTTACACCACACTGTGCTTACTGGAATGTTTACTAGATTAGGAAAGACACAACATCCACGCCAACCACAGACATCCTTATACAAGCACATGCTCAGTATGTAATCTGGTGATTAATTCCATCAGAGGAAGCAGAAGTTTGTGAATCTAATTAGGTTCACAGCAATACTGCGCATTAGCTACTCGTTACACAATAAATAAATAAATAAATAAACTCGTTGCAAGCACAGTTCTGCAGCTCTGACTTCAATATCATGAACACAGTTAGTGTAATTTTAGGTGCGTTATTTAAACATGTATAATAATATTGTAACTGGACGGCAGTGTCTCCGCTTCGATCCTTGGCCTCGGTTTCTGTTTGTATGGAACTTAAAGACAACAAAACGTAAATACCTTTGTGCGTCCACCTCTGTGTTTCCTCCAACTAACAAAAACATTCCAGTAGGGTTAATTTGTCACAGATATAAAAGTGTGTGTGTGAGTGTATGAGAGACAGAGAGTGACCTTATATTGGGACTCCCTGATCAGTGCCCTGACTACTGAACTCAGGAGCTGACTGAGACACACACTGGCTCCTGATGTCCTGATGAGAGTTCGACAGAGACGGTTCTCTCAACCACCTGTCCTAACTACGAGGAAGCTCGAAAATAATTCTTTCCCAAATTTGAAATTATTTGTCCAGACTTAGAAAAAGAGTGTGAGCTAGGGGGGGGGAGAGAGAGAGAGAGAGAGAGAGAGAGAGAGAGAGAGAGAGAGAGAGAGAGAGAGAGAGAGAGAGACAAAGAGAGGAGAGAGAGAGAGAGAGAGAGACAAAGAGAGGAGGAGAGAGAGAGAGAGAGAGAGAGAGAGAGAGAGAGAGAAAGAGAGGAGGAGAGAGAGAGAGTGAGTGTGAGCAAGAGAGAGAGAGAGAGAGAGAGAGAGAGAGAGAGAGAGAGAGAGAGAGAGGGTGTAAGCAAGGGGGGAGTGAGAGAGTGAGCAAGAGAGAGACCAAGGAGAACAGAGAGTATGTGTGAGCGAGAGGGGGGAGAGAGAGAGAGAGAGTCTGTGTGTGTGAAAGAGAGAGTCTGTGTGAAAGAGAAAGAAAGAGAGAGAGTGTGTGTGTGTGTGTGTGTGTGTGTGTGAGAGAGAGAGAGAGAGAGAGAGAGAGAGACTGTGTGTGAGAAAGAGAGAGAGAGACTGTGTGTGAGAAAGAGAGAGAGAGAGAGAGAGAGAGAGAGAGAGACTGTATGTGAAAAAGAGAAAGAGAGACTGTGTGTGAGAAAGAGAGACAGAGAGACTGTATGTGAGAGAGAGACAGAGAGAGAGACAGAGAGAGAGAGAGAGACAGCTGCATTATTTTAGTCATATTCCTCGCACATCAGGAGAAGTGAGAAAGTCGAGTTTCTGCTGTTTTCTGAGCTAAACTCAGTCTCATCCCAGAACAGGACTAATCTCCAAACCACTCCATATAAACCCCTCCCAGATCTGCTGAGTCGGCTCAGATGCTCCTGCACTTACAGTACAGTACCTGATAAAGCTCCTCCAGGTTGTATTTGATTGATGTGCTGTTCTGGATCGCACCCACAGCATCGCGCAACTTCAGCCATGTGTCTTCTGTGTAGGTTTCTGTAAGCTTGGGTCTGTCTGTACAACACAACACAACACACACCTTGTGTAAAGACAAAGTTGCCAAGTCTCTATTCCATACTACAACTTACAGGGACATGGAAGAAAATAGTCCGGGAAGAGATTATGTACAGCTTTGGACCACACACACCATCATAACCCTTTTACAGTTCAGCACCAATTCAAACACACGGCAAAGTTATTAATTAGTGATCTCAATGATCGGGGTTTTTTTTTTAAATAATTCTAGTTATGTGCAAAACATTAACCAGGACAAATATATTTTATACCAGCAATAGGTGAAATGTTAAATGTTGTATTGTGTATGTTTGGTGGCATTACGTCATCATGATTTACATATAAAACGTCCTCCAAGTTCTTTCATACCGCGTTGACTTATTTTCGGATCTTGTCTGTTATGCTACGTTCACACACACACACACACACACACACACACACATATATATGTATATATACATATATCTCCCCCCATAATTATATTCCCTGCTTCATATGTATAAATACTGCATTATCAGAACTGTCAGTCATCACGTCATCAGTATGTTACACACACTACTGCTGCTGCATATTGTACAAAATGCATAATATTACACAATATTGTTTTGCACTACCATGCACTTCTCACACGTTATATACATAACTGATCTGTCATATATTCTGTATTCATATTTAATACTCGTACTGTCTATATTGTATCTCTCATCGTCTAGTCTGTGTCGTCCTGTACAGGTCTGTCGTGTCGTCTTGTCTTGTACAGTCTGTGTCGTCTTGCACAGTCTATGTCATCTCGTATAGACTGTATCGTCTTGTCTTGTACAGTCTGTGTCGTCTTGTACAGTCTGTGTCATCTCGTATAGACTGTATCGTCGTCTTGTATAGTCTGTATCGTCTTGTACAGTCTGTCATCTCGTGTAGTCTGTATCGTCGTCTTGTATAGTCTGTATTGTCTCGTATAGTCTATCGTCTTGTGTAGTCTGTGTCGTCTTGTCTTGTGCAGTCTGTCGTCTCGTCTTGTGTAGTCTGTCGTCTCGTCTTGTGTAGTCTGTCGTCTCGTATAGTCTGTTTTGTCTTGTCTACTCTGTATTGTCTTGTACAGTCAGTATTGTCTTGTACAGTCTCTATCGTCTTGTACAGTCTGTATCGTCTTGTCTTCTATGTGTCGTCTTGTCTTGTATAGTCTGTGTCATCACGTAGTCTATATCGTCTCGTAAAGTCTGTGTCGTCTTGTCTTGTGTAGTCTGTTGTCCTGTATAGTCTGTGTCGTTTTGTCTTGTATAGTCTGTATCGTCTTGTACAGTCTGTCATCTCGTGTAGTCTGTATCGTCGTCTTGTATAGTCTGTATTGTCTCGTATAGTCTATTGTCTTGTGTAGTCTGTGTCGTCTTGTGCAGTCTGTCGTCTCGTCTTGTGTAGTCTGTCGTCTCGTATAGTCTGTTTTGTCTTGTCTACTCTGTATTGTCTTGTACAGTCAGTATTGTATTGTACAGTCTCTATCGTCTTGTACAGTCTGTATCGTCTTGTCTTCTATGTGTCGTCTTGTCTTGTATAGTCTGTGTCATCACGTAGTCTATATCGTCTCGTAAAGTCTGTGTCGTCTTGTCTTGTGTAGTCTGTTGTCCTGTATAGTCTGTGTCGTTTTGTCTTGTATAGTCTGTATCGTCTTGTACAGTCTGTCATCTCGTGTAGTCTGTATCGTCGTCTTGTATAGTCTGTATTGTCTCGTATAGTCTATCGTCTTGTGTAGTCTGTGTCGTCTTGTCTTGTGCAGTCTGTCGTCTCGTCTTGTGTAGTCTGTCGTCTCGTCTTGTGTAGTCTGTCGTCTCGTATAGTCTGTTTTGTCTTGTCTACTCTGTATTGTCTTGTACAGTCAGTATTGTCTTGTACAGTCTCTATCGTCTTGTCTTCTATGTGTCGTCTTGTCTTGTATAGTCTGTGTCATCACGTAGTCTATATCGTCTCGTAAAGTCTGTGTCGTCTTGTCTTGTGTAGTCTGTTGTCCTGTATAGTCTGTGTCGTTTTGTCTTGTACAGTCTGTATTATCTTGTATAGTTTAGTGCTATTTATATTTGTACTTTTGAGAGTCACAAACAGCTGGAACCAAATTCCTTGTGTGTGTGAACACAATTTCCCAATAAACCGGATTCTGATCTTTATATATACATACATACATACATACACACACACCTATATACATACAGTACATATACTATACAGGGTTACTCTGGTGTTTTTATTAACACACTTTGACTAACCGCATTGTCACGTGTATAAGATTGTTATCACGAAGCTATAAACTTATCTTAGCACAGAGACCTAGCAGTTCACCGGATGTCTTTACCTTTGAAGTTTTTAATCACCAGTTTCTTCGAGGTGCCTGATTTAGAGGTCGGTGTTTTAGTGACTCCGTTGCTGTTTTCCACCAGAGCTGAGAAACTCGCGCTCTTGTGTCGAGACTCTTCTGCCATCATTTACTTGTTTTTTTTTAAACTCGCACTGTTGTGTTTTATCGCTGAAAACGACGCCTTCTTCGGTTCAAACACCTCGACGTGTGTATAACGTGAAACGCGTTTACTGACAAAGTTGAACCCGAGAGGAACTACAGCTGAAGTTAGCCGGCTAGCCGAGTTAGCACGGCTGCTAATGCGTAAAAACAAACATGTAAACAGTGTAAATAACAAAAACCTTTCGCCCGACACATACGTTTACACCTTATGTAGCGTTTTGGCTTAATATCTGATAGAGAGACCACACAGTGTCTAGTAAACAGGGCACAATGTTCATCGTTAACTGGCTAATTTTCCCTCAAACACTACAACAAAATGGCTCTTATATCAGGGTTGCCAGGTCTGCACAAAAGATTCGAATTATTTATATATATATATATATTTTTTGGTCCACAAATATTCTCTCCGTCGTGCAACTTGTACTGTAATGTTTTAAGTTTAAAAGAAATTTGTTGTCTGATTTCAAAACAATTGTTTATAATGTACATTACTGACTGTTGTAGATTTTGCCTCTAGGAAAAATCAAGATTATTTGTACTTTTTTTTTGAAACATATTTTTTATCTATCTATCTATCTATCTATCTATCTATCTATCTATCTATCTATCTATCTATCTATCTATTTATCTATCTTATTTATTTAGTACATTTTTGTATATTAACAAGTCAACATGTGCATCGTTGAGCTTTAACTGGAACAAATTTAGTTGGCTAAATGACATATATATCTATTATTTTCACACCCACTCAATTGAACCCTGTAACTGCTTTATAACATTTTCCCTAAATGATATTAGTGTGCGTTTTAGCATACACATCCAGCTGGTGGTCCACGGGCCTTCACTGACAGCCTTAAAGGCCCTGTATGCAACACTCCCAGCACAACAACTCATTCAACCTAAACAAGTTCAGTTTAAAAGATCATTACTGACTCTTCACACCTTGGACACAACCTCTTTCAGCTCCTCTCTTCTGGCAGGCGCTACAGAACTTAGTTTACTAAAACTGCCAGACACAGGAACAGTTTCTTTCCCCAGTCAATCACCCTGATTAACAACTCCCCATAATTATATTCCCTACTTCATATCTATAAATACTGCATTATCAGAACAGTCATCACATCATCAGTATGTTATTTGCACTACCATGCACTTCTCACTCGTTATATACATAACTGATCTGTCATAAATTCTGTATTCATATTTAATACTCGTACTGTCTATATTGTATCTCATTGTCTGTGTTGTCATGTATAGTCGGTCTTGTCTTGTCTTGTATAGTATAGTGTTGTTTATGTCTGTACTTTTGAGAGTCAGCTGTAACCAAATTACGTGTGTGTGTGAACACAATTTCCCAATAAACCCGATTCTGATTCTGATTCCAAAAAATTACCAATGCGGTAAAATAAATGGATCTGGCAACCTGCGCGTTTTCTTCTGGGACTGGTGCATGCTGGGAAATGTCCTCGATGTGCTTTGTTTACTGAGGGACACTGTTATTAACTGCGAAGCACATCAATATAATAAACAGTTATTTAGTAATGATACAACAGTTTATTAAATCTGTTAATGTGACTAAAGTAACAACCATAATAATAATGACAATAATAATCATAATAATAATAACAACAACAACAATAATAATCATCATCATAATAATAATCATCATCACCATCATCATCATAATCGTAAAAACAATAATAATAACAGTCAACATCACCATCATCATAATAATAATAATAATAATAATAATAATAATAATAATAATAATAATAATAACAACAATAATCATCATCATAATAATCATCATAATCATCAACATCATCACCATCATAATCGTAATAACAAAAACAATAATAATAATCATCATCATCATCATAATCACATCAACATCATAATCATAATAACAAAAAATAATAATCAACATCATCATCACCATCATCATCATCATCATCATCATAATCGTAATAACAAAAATAATAATAACAGTCAACATCATCATCAACATCATCATCATCATCATCATCAACATCATAATCATAATAACAAAAAATAATAATAATCAACATCATCATCATCATCACCATCATCATCATCACCATCATCATCATCATCACCATCATCATAATCGTAATAACAAAAATAATAATAACAGTCAACATCATCATCATCAACATCATCATCATCACTATAACCATCACCATCATCATCAACATCATCACTATAACCATCATCATCATCATCACCATAATAATAATAATAATAATAATAATAATAATAATTTTACAAACAAAGAAAAAATAAACATTTATTTTATATTACGTTCAGAAAGGAAAATGCAGACATTTTAATTGATGTCACATGTTGATTGCATTCATATCTTCCTATATAATATTTATAAATAGTAATGAACAAGTATTATCTGTTAAACCCAACTCTTAATTTTGCTGCTATAAATAAAAAATACCCAACTATCTTTTTTATGCAGAATTTGCAGTCCAGTTGCATATACACAATACAGCCACATGTATAAAGGCTATTAGACTATTTATTAATGTAAATACCACAACAGTACTTAAAATATTTTAATGATCAATAATTCAGGAGCAGCTTTTTGTATGTTTATTAATGGCAATACCTTTAGAAATACATATATGTAATATAGAAATATATTATATGATATAATACATGGTGATAGAAAGGTTAAATTAACTTCTCGGTTTAATTAGAAATATTTATTTATCTTTTTTTTACATTGTTTTATTTATTTATTTGTTTGTCTGTCTGACTATCTATGTATTTTTTAATTAATTATATTATTGTATTTATGTATGTATTTTATTGTATTGTTTTTTCTTTCTTTCTGTTTGCTTGTCAGTTTGTCTGTCTGTTTTTTGTCTGTCTGTTAATTTGTCTGTCTGCTTATTTGTCTGTTTGTTTGTTTGTCTGTTTGTTTGTCTATCTGTTTGTTTCTCTGTCTGTCTGTTTGTCTGTGTGTTTGATAATCTGTTTGTTTGTCTGTTTGTTTATTTGTCTGTCTGTTTGTTTATGTGTCTGTTTGTTTGTCTGTCTGTTTGTTTCTCTGTCTGTCTGTTTGTCTGTGTGTTTGATAATCTGTTTGTTTGTCTGTTTGTTTATTTGTCTGTCTGTTTGTTTATGTGTCTGTTTGTTTGTCTGTCTGTTTGTTTCTCTGTCTGTCTGTTTGTCTGTGTGTTTGATAATCTGTTTGTTTGTCTGTTTGTTTATTTATGTGTCTGTTTGTTTGTCTGTTTGTTTATTTGTCTGTCTGTTTGTCTGTCCGTTTATTTGTCTGTTTGTTTATTTGTCTGTCTGTTTGTTTGTCTGTCCGTTTATTTGTCTGTTTGTTTGTCTGTCTGTTTGTTTGTTTATTTGTCTGTCTGTTTGTTTGTCTGTCTGTTTGTTTGTTTATTTGTCTGTCTGTTTGTTTGTCTGTCTGTTTATTTGTCTGTTTGTTTGTCTGTTTGTCTGTCTGTCTGTTTGTTTGTTTATTTGTCTGTCTGTTTGTTTGTCTGTCTGTCTGTTTGTCTGTTTGTTTATCTGTCTGTTTGTTGGTCTGTCTGTTTGTCGCGAATCTGCATTAGCAGAATTTTCAGATCGTCCGCGCCAATGTGTAAACAGGAAGTGCTTCTGACAGTATCCGGTGTTTTGAACGCTCGTGCGCACCTCTTAGCTTAGGGGCAGATGTGACAGTGTACAGGTGATTATTCTACAGTATCTGGGAATTAACAACAACAACAACAACAACAACAACAACAACACACACATTCGCTCCTAGTCCTTTTCATTATAGCGAGTTTGTGTGACGGCGACAGAATTAGCGTTAGCCTGTTAGCCTGTAGGCTAATTCTGCTAGCAAGCTGATACCTTTAGCCGAGTCAGTGCTGTTAGCATGTAGGCTAAGTCTGCTAGCTAGCTGATCTCATTAGCCGGATCAGTGCTCATGTTGATTTACACTGAGCTTCGAGTTAATGACGTTTTTAGAAATCACTTCTCGTGCACATTTACAGACTGTGTTTCATGTGCTGTGTGTAAACAGTCAGTCTTGCTCCATCACTGCTCTTTTACTATTGTTACTGTTTAGTGATTTAGTAGGAATAAAAAAAAATACAGCACACTTCTTTTCCTCTAAGACTAAAGATTTTATTTCATTCATTCATTCATTTTATTTCAGATTCCATCCCAACACACAAATGGCTCATATCACGATCAATCAGTATCTCCAGCAGGTGGGTTTGGTTGTTGGTTTGTTCTGAGTAACATTATTGAAATAAACCATTTAAAATTGAAAGACTATATATTCTATAACATCCTTTAGGTCCTGGAGGCCATTGAAAACAAGGAAGGAAATTTCTGTGCAGAGCTTCTCTCTTTTAAACACCCACATGTAGCCAATCCTCGACTGCAGGTTAGAAATACGCTCTTGTCTGTTTTTTCCTTCTTATTCTAGTTAACTGGTGTGTGTGTGTGTGTGTGTGTGTGTGTGTGTGTGTGTTTGATGACCAACATTAAAAGTCAAGTTATATTATTCTGAATTGTTCTAAAGAATTGACTTAAATCACTTCTAATATAAGTTAAATGGTAGTTAGATTTTTTCAATACGTGTGACACGTTGTGTAATTTATAACATATTACTGAATTACCGTAAACTCTTAGAATGAGACAGACATGAGAGAAAGATTGACCAAAGCAGTTTCACCTCTGATTGCATGATAAATATAAATAATGACACACTGGAGCATGTAAGAGGGAAATAATCCAAGACAAGGTAGTGTGAGATGACTGCACATGTGCACGAGTGTGTGTGTTTGTGTCAGAAACACAAACCAAAGTGTTTAAGTAAGGAATAACACACTCCAGAATGGGTTGTTAAAAGAAAATAATTCATCTGTGTTTCATTTCATTTTCATTTAACGGCACAGTCTGAAGTGTTATTCTTTACTGTTAGTACCACAGTAATGTACCATTATAACGTTTAATTTAGTAATAAATGACGTCACACATTTTAACAATTTATAATTGGGTTCGATGTTGTGGACCATCCGAGAGACAAGAACAGTTTTTGTCTGTTTCTAACGTTATGTGATTTTTCTGTTTGTTTTTTATGGGTTTTTCTGTTTTTAATGACCTAATGGAAAGCACATCGGTCGACGGACGTTGTAATTAATTGTGCTATATAAATAAATTGTCATTGTCATTTTTGTTCGTTTAATACATAAACAGTAGCTTCTCATGTTAAACATGTGTTGTAAAAATTAAGGTTACATGTCTGATTTTTACAAAGTGTTGATGCTGGAGATTTCAATCATAAACACCAAGTAAACATCCCATAACACTTTGGCATATTTACAAAAAGACTTTCACATCATTTTATGTGGCACAGTGCTGTATCCTGAAGACGTTTGACGTTAATGAGAATGAGACCACATCAGAATATCACCTCTGTATTTTTCTGAGATTTTCTATCTGTCATTCTGATTCTTTTCGCTGATGTGTGGTTAATATCTTGTGGTTTGGTCTCTATATTTCCGCTCACAAAGTCTTTCCCAGACGGTGTATAGCGGTACCTTCACCCTGCCCTGTGGAGGTTGTTGGGAATGTTACGCACTGTTGTTTTTCTTCACAGCAGTTTGGTGCTGTATTGGCTGTACCCAGTGCTGTACAATGTCTTTTCTCTGGTTCAAAATGACTAGCTTTTCACCCATAGTCTTCTCACTGGTCTTCATGTAGGTTTGCCCTTTTAAACAGCAAATGCAGTCTTCTAACGAGAAACTCAGAGCTCAAACCAAGAGTAAACATTCAGATCTGTTAACTGTTTAAATAACAATATGTTACGGTACAAACAAGAGCTACCAGAAACTTGTCAGTTACGTACTTGTTCCAAAAGTTTTGATCACCTACAAACAGTCATCATGTTCTAAGTTGTATAACACGTCTAGATGTAAACATCAGGGAATAAAAGCTGTAATCCTGTTAAAACCTAAATGTCCTCAGTGTAGAGCAAAAACAACAACTGGCTTTGCTGCTCCGGTAAGTTCAGAGAGGACCGTTTATATAAACCTGTATTTTGCCTTGTGGCTAGAAAATGAATCGCCGGCTTCTGACTAGCGCTGCGGTATAAACAGACATCAGAGTTTATTTTACCGAAATCTGTGACTGAAGAATTCAGTAAAAAAAAAAAATTGTGCAAAATTTTCAGATCTGTTTTAGAGAAAGTTTTAACTTTTAGCCAAAACATTAGACTTGTGTTCGAACGATTCTAGTTTAAAGTAAGCGTGAGCTTGTTCTACAGGGATTAACATTGCTTAAAAAAGCAAACGGATTTGATCGTTGTTTGATTACTGACACACCAGTGATGATTGATTGTTTTAGTTGTAACGGTTTGCTCGAGAAACCTTAAGGGAAACTGTTACTTTGTGTGACTGAGCCTTGTTTTGTGTCGACAGCTGTCCAGTCCCGAGGATAAATGTCAGCAGGTGCTGGAACCTCCTTATGATGAGATGGTTGCTGCACATCTGAGGTAACGCTTAGGCTTTTTACACTTGAAATCGTTCACCTTGGGTGACTGGAAACTTTTGGGCAAACAGAATCCTGGGTTTTGTTTTTTTTGATGGTTCACACTGCTCACACTTTACCCACGATTAAAAGTTAATCCTGTTTAATTATAATGTGCCGTTTCACACTGTACATCCCAAAACCATCTTATTTGCATATTTGCGACATCAATAACCGCGATCCCATAAATACGACATGTGATCGCTTTGAATAACGGCTTGTCTCACGTGTTCACGTCAGTGAGGACAAAACAGTTCAGGTCTGCCGTTCTGTGTTCAGGTGTTTATTATTATCCTTCAAAGCTTTCAAATTTTTTTTTGGCCTTTTTAAGTTTGTTTGGTTGTTCACCAGACATTTCTTGATATCCAGCTAATTTTTCAGTCAGTTTATTAAACACTCAGTATTATTTCTGACTGCCACCCATTTTTTTTACTGAACCGACTTTTATTTTATTTTTTAAATCAGACAAAATAAAACCTTCACTTCGCTCCTATTGACACTTTCTCCCACCATTTGACTTTATTTATTTGTTTGTTTGTTTGTTTATTTATTTATTTAAGGTTTTTGTGTCTGCACAAATCATGTGATATGGATTTGATTTACATTCTGTTCCGTTTCTGATTTTCTGGCTTTCTGAGGCTAAGCATATAGTCACAACAATTTAACATCATATTATTATTTTACACTGTACATGTGTGGTGTCGCAGTGTGGGGCTAAAACTGTAAAAGCCGTTTAAATTCCAGGTTTTAGAACCTCGGGTAAAAACCAGTGTTGAAGCAGCTTCTACATTACAAGTGTGAAATGTTCCCTGGGTTAAAAGCAGGGTTTAGTGTGATGATGCCCCGGGTTCAGTGCTGTGAGAAAATCCCTAATAAGGAGTAGATGGGGAAAGAAACTCTAGAGAGGAGAGAGAGAGCGAGAGAGAGAGATAGAGCGCGAGCGAGAGAGAGGGAGAGAGAGGGAGAGAGAGAGGAGGGAGATAGAGAGAGAGAGAGAGTGGGGGAGAGAGAGATAGAGAGAGAGAGTGGGAGAGAGAGAGGAAGAGAGAGAGGGAGGGAGAGCGGGGGGGGGAGAGAGAGGAGGGAGAGAGGGGAGAGAGAGAGAGAGAGGAGAGGAGAAGGAGAGAAAGGGGAGAGGGAGAGGAGAGAGAGGGAGAGAGAGAGGGAGGAGAGAGAGCGAGGAGAGAGAAGAAAGGAGGGAGAGAGAAGAGAGGAGTGGGAGAGAGGAGAGAGAGAGAGAGAGGGGGAGAGAGAAAGAAGAGAGAGAGAAGGCGCAGAGAGAGGGAGAGAGAGAGGGAGAGGGAGAGAGATAGAGAGATAGAGGAAAAGTAGAGAGCGAGGAGAGAGAGGAGCGCGAGAGCGAGAGACTCGAGGAGATAGAGAGAGCTGATCAAGGGTCTCTATGCTCTTTCCTGCTACTCGCTCTCTTATCTCTCATTTCTCTCTCTTTCTCTCTCTCTCTCTCTCTCTCTCTCTCTCTCATTTTCTCTCTCTCTCTCTCTCTCTCTCTCTCTCTCTCTCTCTCTCTCTCTCTCTCTCTCTCTCTCTTCCCCTCAGATGTACATATGCTGTGGCGAACCATGACTTTGTGGAGGCGTATAAATGCCAGACAGTGGTGGTGCAATATCCTTTGCTGGAAGTAAATAAGCTCTTTTTTGCAGTAGATGTAAGTGGATGTGTGAAATGTTCAGAGGTCATATCTGTGTTTCTCTAATCCGAAGAACAGCTGTTAAACTTAACCTTATCATACATCGTTTCTGAAAGCGTTTCAAGCTCACAAAGAAGAAAACTGGTAAGATTTCACTGGCATCCGTTCACACGTGTGAAACATCATCAAACAGCATTATCTAGGTATCGATCTAGTGTCTGGATGTGTGTTTGCTATAACGCTCTTGTTTTGTCTTTCAGGGCTTTATTTATGATGTTTGCTGTCACACTTGATCTACGAATATTTGCCAACAATGTAAGCGAATTAATCCTGAGACAGGGACTGAGACAGGAGTTGTTTGATTTTTTTATCGGAGGTTGTTACCAGGGTTACGGGCGTTCTAGGCTAGAAGAGATGAGAGCTGACGCTGGTCCTGCCCCAAACCCTGAACTCATCATCCACATGAAGTGAAATTTATGAAGTGAAAATGTCTCGTACACAAAGACCTAAAGCTGAATAAAGATCATTTGTGGCACAGTGTCATTTACAGGAATATAAAGTTCACCACATCACCAACAGATTTAATTTCTACTAATGTGTGATCGCACTGGCAGTCCATCGGTTAAGGCAAAGGGTTCATGTGTTGTCTCTGATCCCATAGCTATCTGATTTGTTAAAACTGTTCCATTTACATCAGGCCACATAAATGCGTCTCGGCGAATCGGATATCGATCCGATCTTTCTACTCCCGCCCAAAATGCTAATATATTTGACCTCATTTCCGGGGTAATTGAGATGGAACACACTTTGGTGCATTTTAAGACCCAACGAGATGCCTGGGTGAAAGATCACGAGCGAGTGACGTACTTCCGTTAGGGAGGAGTATAGCGCTGACATATGTGGCTTGAACATCCACATGCATTTACACCTGTCCAGTTTCATCTGAAACGCGTCCCAGACCTCCTCCTGAAGGGGTTTGTACCATCGGATTTATATCCGTCTCAAAAACGAGACCTGATCTTTTTACCATCTGATAGCTATCTGATCACAGAAAACACATGAAGTGACCAGGTGTAAAAAGCCTCTTAAATTTATCTTATGTAATGGCAGATTTGTGCTCTTGGGATTTGAACTCACAACCTTCCAATCAGTAGATGAACACCTTAACCACTAAGCTACCACTTCCATGATCAGACGGTTGGGGATTTACTATAAAACAATACTTCAGAGACTATTAAAATCAACCACTGAATAAGTCTTGGTATCAAAGTGTCAGGGTTTTGAGGTTCACAGGTCGGTGTGGTTTAAGTGCTATGGCTAAGAGTTGTTTCTTGCTTGTGTGTGAAGGCGGAGCAGCAGCTACAGAAAAAGGGGAAGGGAAAAGTCGGAGACATGCTGGAGAAGGCAGCAGAACAGCTCATGAGCTGCTTCCGAGTGTGTGCTAGCGACAAGTGAGTACATGCTTACACACACACACACACACACACACACACTACTCATACCTGCATACCGGTGTGTGTGTGCCATGTCATTGTGTCATTGTGTTCTCTGCCCTATCAGTCGTGCAGGTATCGAAGATTCCAAGAAGTGGGGGATGCTGTTTCTCGTCAATCAGCTGTTCAAGATTTATTTTAAGGTAAAATATTGAGTCTTATTTAGCTCCCTAGTCCAGTAGTCAGGGCATTGATCAGAGAGTCAGCCATTCTAAGGGCTCTTCCTCTCTCCCTCTCTTTTTTTTTTTTTTTTACTGTAAAATCCTTTCCAGTGGACTGGAACTTTTCTCCCTTCCCACAATGCTCCCCGATAATCAGCACTTTACTACGTTTGCTGTGTGTATATTTACAAATGAGCTCGTTCTCTGCGATAGTGTGATGATACTAGCCTATCTGCAGTACCGATAGTACCGATAGACGAAGCATTTTGGTACTCGCTGATAGGCGCCTGCTTTCAAACAGTCCTGTTTGTGTTTGTGCGCTGGAGAGTGTCAGCTCTCCAATCAGAGATCTAGTTGTGTGTGGGAAAGAAGTGTTTAAGTGTGTGAGAATTACATTTACAGGATTATCTCATTTATATAACTGAGCACTTAAGGGCTAAGGAACTCACTCGCTTGGGTTAGAGCTCATGACCTGCTCAACCTCTTAACCACTGAGCTACCTCTTCTCACTCAATCCACTCAATACTGCAGGAGGTTTTTCATAATAAATATAAAGCATGTAAATATATTAATATATCATTTAAAATGTTCATTGAAAATAGACTTTTTAAAACAACAAGCAGATTTAAACATAAACCTTATGCGAGGAATTGAAACGAAGGATTTAGAAGAGAAAGAATTACTGAGACGGCACATAAAGAGATTACGTAAAGCCGTCAGAGGTCCGTGGTACCCTGTGTGTATACACAGTGTATGTGTAGAGTGTTAGAGCAGGGGTTCCCAAACGTTTCAGACCGTGACCCCCAGTATTAGACTGCTTAACATATAAAAAATAAATAAATAAATAAAGTTTCTGGAAATCATCTCACGCCCCCCCAGGGGGGTTGCGACCCCCAGTTTGGGAACTGCTGTGTTAGAGCAGCAAAGGGATGTCGTAGCCCATTTGATTAAGGTGTTGGACTACTGATCGGAAGGTCGTGAGTTCGAATCCCAGGGCCACTAAGCTGCCACTGCTCGGCCCTTGTGCAAGACCTTTAACCCTCAGTTGCTCAGTTGTATAATTAAAAGCTTTAAGCACTCTGAATAAGGACGTCTGCTAAAGGCAGAAATGTAAAGGGTAAACTTAGTTGGGGGAAAAGTTTTTAATTAAAACGCAGACACTGGAGAAGTTCACACCTTCTCTGAATCATCACAGTTTCTCTTTTGATCCTCAGTCGTCACAACATGCAGGAGGAAACGTATAATCAGGTTGGGAGCAGGCGGTGGATGGAGGAGCTTCAGTGTGTTTTTTAAATTATAGAACACCACGATTTAGTTGGTGATTTGTTAACAGAAACGTAATTCTAATGAAATCTAGCGTAATAAAAATCTGTTGTGAACCTGATGTGTGTGTATAAAGACGTATATATCTATCCTGATCGTTTGTCTTCACGTGTCGCTGTTGTGTGTCATCAGATCAATAAGTTGCACCTGTGTAAGCCCCTTATCCGTGCCATCGACAGCTCCAACCTCAAGGACGATTACAGCATGGCGCAGCGAGTGACCTACAAGTACTACGTGGGCCGCAAAGCGATGTTCGACAGCGACTTTAAACTGGGTTAGATCTCGGATAACATATTGTTTTTAACGAAGTCCAACAGATCACGTCTTTTGCATACGAATGGCGAATTCTGATCAACTGCATGTTGGTGTCTTGACAGCGGAAGAGTACCTGACATTCTCCTTCCAGCACAGCCATCGCTCCTGCCAGAGAAACAAGCGCCTCATTCTCATCTACCTGCTGCCCGTGAAGATGCTGCTCGTAAGTGCGGTCCGACTCCGGGGGCAGCTTTAGGGCCGCTTTTATACCATCACTTGCAGAAAAATATTCCGCCTGCGACGTATTACGTTTCCCACATAAGCATTTGTGATAATTTCAGTGTCCTTTTCTGTCTTACGTTCAGTTCTCTCGCTAGCAACAGCGCTGATTTTCTCCTTCACGTCACTCAGATTGCTCTGTGTTGGAAACGAGTGGGTATTTCTGGTCTGTCTTGGTGTTACTGCTCATTAGCATGGGTTTCCTGTTACAAATGAGATGACTAGCCGTTTTGCCACAAATGACGTTTTTGCTATGCATAACCGGTGTAAATGTGGGTTTGAAATGTTATTTTGAGAAATGATTTTCCTTCACAAAAGATCTGAAAGTCTAATTGAAAAATCAAAGCCATTATTTAACATATGATAAGGAAGTGTGATAGGAAGTCATGTTCCCCAAATCCAAACACAGACGATGCAGCAACAGATTTTTTTTCAGAGGAAAGGGTGTAGGAGTGTGTAGCATAGGATACAACCTGTAGTGTGGGGTGTCGCCATGGACGCCACACGACCTCTGAAGGTGTGTTGTGGTATCTGGCATTAAGATCTTTTAAGTTGTAAGGTTGGGTCTGTTCATCAAATCCCACAGACGCTCCATCAGAAACAGATTTGGGGAAATTGGAAACCATGTCGACACCTTGAACTTTGAAGTTGTGAGGAAGTAACCCTAAGGTTGTGGGTTCGAGTCTCGGGCCGACTGAGGTGCCCTTGAGCAAGTTGCTGTGTGTGTGTGCACTTTGGATGGGTTAAACACAGAGAATGAATTCTGAGTATGTGTACTTAGTAAGTAAGTAAGTAAGTATCCGTACTTAGCCGTATGTCACTTATCACTTTGTCACGTTCCCTGTACAATTTATTGCAGTGTTTCAGGGCATGTTATCCTGCTCAAACAGATCACTACGAGTAAGGAATACTAGTGCCATGAAGGTATGTAATTGGTCTGTAACAATGTTCATGTGCTACGTGTTCAAGTAACTTCCACATGAATGGCAGGGCCCAAGGTTTCCCAACTCATTACATCACCTCAGACATCTGTCCTTTTTTCCATAGTGCGTCCAGGTTCCTTTTTGTTCCCAGGGAAGTAATATACACGCACTCGGCCATCCAAATTATATAAAAAGAAAATTATGATTCAACAGAACCAGGCCAGCTTCTTCTATCGCTCCATGGTCCAGATCCGACGCTCATGTGCACACTGTGGATGGTTTTGACAGTGGACAAGAGTCAACATGGCAACCTTTTTTTTTTAATTTTATTTTTTTATCATAAACAGCACAAAGTTATTCAGCAATTTGTGCTACAGTAGCCCTTCATGGTGATCCGATCAGACAGGGCTTTACTGAGCCTTGGGCACCCATGACCCTTCCACGTCTCTGGACCTCGTTTGGCACGTACTGGGAACACCACACAAGACCTGCTGGTTTCAATTCAGTCACTGGTTTTAATATTATGGCTGAACAGTGTTTTCGAAAATGTCTTTTCTTTTCCTTCGCTATGCTGATGTTGAGGTACCGAGACAATCATTTTACTCCTCGTGCTACACAGTAAATGTAACCTGTACAACATTTGCGTCTTCATATCTTCTGTCACTGCCGATACAAAACTCGTTGCTGTTCTGTGCTGTTCACAGGGCCACATGCCAACAAACCTCCTGCTTAAGAAGTACGATCTCCTGCAGTTTGCAGACGTCACTAAGGCAGTGAGGTCTGCTTTCCTCTCTATGTTGTTGTTAAGTGCTTTAAAAGTTTTTAACTCACAAATGAAGTAATTCTATTATAAGTAACAATGAGCTCTGCATTTTTGTTTTTATTCTCTTCTAGTGAGGGCAACCTTTTGTTGTTGAATGAGGCTCTTGCCAAACACGAGACCTTCTTCATCCGCTGCGGGATCTTTCTCATCCTGGAAAAGCTGAAAATAATCACCTACAGGAACCTTTTCAAGAAAGTGTAAGTTTACTCCAAAGTCTTTGGCTGATAGAATCGTGTTTGCTTTCAGTCGGTATTAATAACGTGACTCAGATAAAGGACAACTTTTACATTTCTAGACTTAATTCATTTAAAGATAAAATTCCAAACAATCTTATATCTTATGTCCCTCTTAGAGCTTTAGAGGGTGCTTCCATTTTCCACCAAAAAGAACCGGGTGCTGGTTCAGAGCTAGTGCTGGTGCTGGTTCAATGTTGGTTCCACTGGCGAACCTTCTAAGAACCGGTTTGCCTTTCCACCGGCTAGAGAGCCGTCACAGAGCCGAGTCTGACGTCACTGTATACGTGTCACGTTACACAGCAACGTTAGCACAGCAGCGGCAAACACAAACATCAACAATGGTGGATGTTGCTTTACTGTTAATTCTCATGGCTTTGTGAACCTACATTAGCATCCAAACGCGGCAAATCCAACATGCTAAGGCTAAGTACCTACCTACTATCATGTGTGCTGATAATGTATGACATTGCAGTAAAGTAAAAGTGTATTAAACATTGCTATACTTAAGGTACATTATCAAATGCGCTAACAGTAGCCCCGCCCCTAGCCCCGCCCACAGCCCCTGACACAAGCGGTTCTTAAGTCTAGACCAGCAACGTTTTGGTGCTACTTAAGAACCACTTTTCCGGGTTCAGAGCCGGTGCTTTGGCGGTCGAAAAAGAAAGAACCGGTTCTAAATTAGGCTCCGAACCTGCACTCAAACTGCCTCGGTGGGAAAGGGGCAGAGTCGTAAGTCCTAAGTGCTTCACATAGCAGAAGTGTCAGTATAATTCTGTTCAGTTTTATCTGTGTAGTGCTTTTACCAATCCGTATTGTCACAAAAGCATATAAACATTCAGAATAAAAATGATATAATTTCAAATTGAAATTGAAATGTATAACTAATGAGCAAGCCAGAGGTGATGGTGGTGAGGGGAAAAACCCCTGAGATGATATGAGAAAGAAACCTTGAGAGGAACTCAAACTCAAACGGGAATCTCATAGTCATCTGGGGAACCAGAGAGTTTAGAAGATACAACACCCAAATGTCTGGTACGAATATTACAGTACGAATATTTGTATATTATGTTTATTCCACCAGTGCGGGACAGAAATGACCTGCAAGCCTGATGTAATGAAACAGATAAGGCTAGAGGGGAGTCAAAATTAATGTCTAAGGGATTATAGAGTGGTGTGGTGGTTATGAGAACCTGACTCACAACATGGCAAAATAAAAGATTCTGATTTATTTTAATGTAATTAGAAGTGACAAGACCAGGAATGACTCAGGAGCCAAGGTGCCGTCTATCTGTAAATAATGTGCCACATAGACAGTTCTGCCAGATGTTCAGTCCAAAAAACCGTACACAGTTAATTGGAGCAGCTTCTCGGTTCTCGGTAATGAATACGAACGCCCGTAAAGGTTGAGAAGTCTGTTGTTCGATAATTTGCACATCTTGGTAGCTAGGTAACAAAAATGAATATGTGTAATCCACATTCTCAGGATCGAACAGTTCATTATGCGAGCTTTATTGTAGACAGATGTGCCTTTTAATGCTCATTGGCATCCAAACGCGGCGAATCCAATGTGTACGTGCAGCTCCATGTAATTTGTATAAACGGAGGTTGGAATCGAGAAAGTACATAACGTTATTTTATCATTAACACAGAAAAATGTGTGCTGATATGTATCATATTGCGGTAAAGTAAAAGTGTATTAAACATTAGTATACTTAAGGTACATTATCTAACAGTAGCCCCGCCCATAGCCCCTGACATAAGCGGTTCTTAAGTCTAGACCAGCAACGTTTTGGTGCTACTTAAGAACCACTTTTCCTGGTTCAGAGCCGGTGCTTTGGCGGTCGAAAAAGAAAGAACTGATTCTAAATTTGGCTCTGGCTCTGAACCAGCACTCAAACTGCCTCGGTGGAAAAGGGGAACTGGTAAATATATGAAGTAGTTACTGGTGCTGAATAAAATTTGTATTATTATTTGACCACTGACCGGAAGGTTGAGAGGTCGAATCCCAAGGCCACCATGCTGACACCCCTGGGCCACTGAGCAAGGCTCTTAACCTTCAATTGTCAGCTGTATAAATGAGATAAATGCAAGTCGCTTTGGATAAGAGCGTCTGCTAAATGCCATAAATGTAAATGATGATCTTTTCAGACTATTGGCCTATTCCCATGGGTAGGCTATGAAGGTAATAGACTGATATGTCATAGAACAAACTTTGGAATAGAAGTCATTCCAATTTTCTCCCTCTTTCTAGGTATCATTTGTTAAAGACTCACCAACTTCCATTAGACGCTTTCCTGGTCGCACTGAAGATGATGCAGATGGAGGACATGGACATTGATGAAGTTCAGTGCATCCTGGCCAATCTCATATACATGGTAAGATAGTCATGCATAACATAGTAATGACTGGAGCCTTGGCTTTTATGAGAACTTTACAAATTGAATATTTTTAATGGTTCTAGAGCTCAATGTTCGATGTATTTGTTTCTATTTCATCCTTTCCACCGGTTGGGGGCAGTGTATAAAACCTCTGGATACTTTTGTGCATGTAGAAATGACTCTGTTCTGTCTGTAAACTCCAGTATACCCTGGTAGACGGATAAAAGAATTAACTTAGTCAGTTCCGTAAATATTTAGACACCGACAATGTGCTTACTGCTTTCATTGCACTGGAAGTCTCACAGAAGCTGTATCTGACACTGATTTGATACCCTGTTCTGACCGAGTGGCTCATTTGGAAGATTTAAGCCCTGGCTCACCGCTGGAACTTATCCATTCTCCCTTGTATGATTAAACAACTTAGAAGCAGCATGGCTTTATAAGCTTATATAAACAATCCCTTGTGGCTGATGTACACAATACCGAATTTGGACCAGCTGAGAAAAACGTAGACAAGAAAGTGTTGGTTTTGGAATCATGAAGGCTTTGCTTTAAAAGTTTGCTTAAGGAACTAACTTTCTACTAGCAATCCTAGCATATTTGCTAAAAAAGTGGGCAAGTTGCCTGCTTCGGAGATGGACTTGCTTAGTGGCCAGATGAGCCCAGTTTTTCCACCAAAGATAATATAACTTGTGTATAAGAAACAGTCTATCACGCCTTTACTAAGGAAAAGTCTACTCTATGTTTCGTTCTCAACTCCTGAACAGCTATGGTGTTAAGAGTAGCCCACTTTTTTCACCATTAACAGGATGGACATCCAGCTACTGTGTCTACTATGACATGGACTTTGAGTAGCACTCTATCCTGGGACGTATGGTGAGTGCACTGGGTATCACTGAGCACTTTCATGGCCGTTCTGCTCGTCATCCAAGTTTTATACACTGCCTCTAGTGATTAGGAGTGAAAGAGAATATTTGTTGCTTATGTACAGTATATGAAGAACTTTGTTGACTTTGTACATGATCGTTTATAAGTTGGGTCAGATAACAATGCACATAAATAAGTGTCTTGTGTAATTGTGTCTCACACAGGGTCACATCAAAGGGTATATATCACACCAGCACCAGAAGTTGGTTGTCAGTAAGCAGAACCCTTTCCCACCCTTGTCCTCTGTATCTTAAACTACAGCGGCCCTAAAGGGTTCGGAACCCCTCGTCTAAGCTGAATCCTGTTGCATTCGCACCGATGTGGAATTAGTTATACAGAAGTTCCAGTTTGGAAAACATCTCCCAGAAGTGTAATTCTTGGCCAGTGACAAAGTGAATTGAATATTTGGGACATTAAAACACCACATTTAAATGTGATTTTCAGCAGTTTATTTTAAAGTTGATAGGAAACCTGTTTCTGTGCTGTGATGTCCTAATTAAACAGGAACTGCATCGAAATATACAAGTGAAATACACGGCTTTCTCCGGCGCTCTAGGACTCAACAATTTCTCTGGATGATTTTTCATATTTTGTGTTATTTTTGTGGTGTTTTTTATTCTCTGTGTAAAATAAACTGTTTTGTACAATTTTCCATGATTACGGTGGATTTAACTATTTTACTATGCATGATCAGAGGAAATCTTTAAAATGTGCATTTTAACACAGAATGAAACCACAGGTTTATTCTGAAAGTAGGTTCATTGCTGTTAAAACATTTATATCCTGGAGACTAAACTTCTGCCAGAACGTGTCATGTTTGCACGGACTCGGTGCTCACTAGAAGTCTGCGGATCCACAGCAGATATCTGGAAACTTTGGTGAACACGAGTCCCTGACTGCAGTCACTTTGGGACAGGAACAATCCAGTTAGGAAAGCTGTATTTCCTTCCACTGTAGCCACCGGAGACCCAGACGGAAGATCACACTCTTTCTTTTTGTGATTCGATCGTCCCTGTACGGAACCTTCAGCCTTCCTCTCCTCCATACAGAACATCTTATTGGTCAAGGGAAAACTCAGATTGAATTTGGAATTGCAGACGTCTA
Organism: Tachysurus fulvidraco; assembly: GCF_022655615.1. NCBI lineage: Eukaryota > Metazoa > Chordata > Actinopteri > Siluriformes > Bagridae > Tachysurus > Tachysurus fulvidraco. The sequence continues at coordinate 7,074,944 of NC_062535.1, forward strand.
GTGAAAGGTATAAAGGTTTGTTTTCTCGACCCATTACCACGCCCTCTTTATCACTTTTCATCAAGATGTTTTCACTGAAATCCTTCTCCGGGAGACAGAGTTGGATGGCGACCAAACCCAAAGCGATCGGCTCCTTAAGCTCCAAAAATGCCAAGTCATCGTCAGGTCTGCTGGTCGTATACCTGTTATGAAGAGTCCTTTTGGTCACTTGAGAAGCATTTATTTTTTCAACTGAGTGGCCTACAGAAAAAACAACAACAACATATATAAGTGTTAGTAGATTGTTAAGCACAGCTAAGGCTTCAGTGGTAACAGGTTGTATAACACAGCAGTTCCCAAAGTGGGGGGTGGGGGGTCGCGAGATGATTTCCAGAAACTTTACTTATTTTTATTTTTTATTTTTATATGTTAAAAAAGGTTGTAATAATGCGAGTATAAACCGGAAATAAAACTTTGTTTGCTCCGATTAATCACAACAGTTAAATGACGGCGTCAATCACATTTTACAGCACAACAACATGCGCTAGCTAGATGCACATTTGGTGTTTTACTAAACAGTGATCGGGCTATTTTGAGATCTAAACTTGATCAGAAATGAAACGGTGGTTATGAAGTTATAATTGTTCCAAGGTGCCAGCCAACGCTGTACTCGTGTTACAGGCAGCTTGTTCGTATTCTGTCTGTAAGCATTTCACAGTTATGGGATGGAATTTTTTTTTTGTCCATAATTTATTAATAAAATAGCCTGGCTTAGAGATTGTGTTCCTTTTTGTTTTAGCTCTTTCAGTCTGTAACCAAATCGCAAATCCTCACAAGCTGTTGGAGGAGAAAAAAAAGGGGGGAGGAATCGTCAGCAGTCTAATATTGGGGGTTGCGGTCTGAAAAGTTTGGGAACCCCTGGTATAACAAATCGTTACATAGTAAGGCTGATGCTCACCAATGACCAAGGAAAGCTCTTTGCCTGTTGTCATGCATGTAGCTGTTGTAAGTATAGACCTCTTTCCAAGAATCACACCTTGGCAGATTACATCACCACCAACATCCACAAATGTCACCTAGCCAACAGTGAGGTGCATCTATTTATACCTGGTTCGTGATCAGCAATACATACACTTTTATACAGAAATTACTTTTACTGTGCTCAAGGAGATTTAACTTGTGGTATAATCTTGAAGACGTTGCTTCAGTCCTTCATGATAACATCTTCAAGATTATCTCTCAAGTTTATTTATCTGATTTCCTGCTCAGAATTCATTGATCAACAGGAATTACTGAAACCTCAACGTGCTTACCTGCCATGGACATTTTCCTTGTGGGCAGATGGGGACATTTTGATTCGTATTCTTTTTGGTAGAATCCTCAGATAAGACGCTGAGATACCCACATGTGTCCTGAGCTGAGAGAATTGTGAAAATTATGTAATTGGGAAACAATGACATCTCTGTCTCTGACAAACACCACCATCTTTGATGTTAAGCTGTTCTTATTTGATGAATAAAAGACGCCTACAAATAATGTCGGCTTGTTGTGACCTGAAACCCAGAAGAGAATATGTGTCGCAAACCCTGAGGGGTGCAGCTCCTTCCATCGGGGTGAAGTTTGTAGCCTCTGGCGCAGACGCATCTGTATGATTCATGTAAGGGTCTGCAGTAGTGTTCACAAACCAGAGGGCCTCCAGAAGGGCATTCAGAAACATCTGCATAAAGACGACGTTTCACTTACACCAAGACACCAAACTAATCATAAACGCTGTGCTAAGAATAAACACAAGGGTTATGAACTTGGAAGACACCATGCTGTAGTTAAACACATGTAGAATCATTAAACAAAATACTTTTACAAACTCCAGCAGTAACAAACGTTACCCTTTTCACAGTTATGGCCTGTGTACATGTCGGTGCACTTGCAGATGTATCCTCCTCTCTTCTCTATACAGATGCCACCATGTTGACAAGGATTGCTTTTACACTGATCTTGAACTGCGTTAAAGCAAATAATGTCACTACCATGGAAAAAAAAAACACCATTTATTAAATCCTACAGTCAGGATGAAGGAGAGATGCTCACCGTTGTATTTGGCCCAGAATTCTTCCTACGAAGGCAAAATATACAGTACTGTACATTAGTGGGAAAAAAATGTTTTTATATTTTATATAAACATGTATTTCAGTACATATTAAGTATTTATTTATTAAAAATAGTACAGCTCTTAGCTTTATTAAGAAACTGTTAGTAATGATAGTTTTTTTAAGCGGTTGTAGGATCAGTTGACTTGAATTGTGATGATGGTGAAATGCGTAATAATGAACGTAACAAGAATCATCCATATTCTCCCCATATGTCTGTTTCACGGAAAGTGAGTCTCTAGTTTATTGGCTTACTGTTTTCTTATTGTCCTCAAAGAACTCTCTGGCTTCCTCCTTGTTGCATCTTTCCTCATAACACTCTCTTTCCAAATCGCCCTTTAGAATTTCCTCCACAAAGAAACTATTTGCACGTTTAGGTCGCATAAATATCGCCTTGGATTCTGGAGCAGATCGGAAAACTTAGGAAAGATGTAAAGTAGAAAATAAGTGTGTGTTAGCGACAAGATGTCCCTGTTACAGTAAATGTTGAAGATTAGAATAATACCACCATCATTAAAAATCACACACAAAAAATTCGGTAAAAACTTATTTTTACTTGCTGAATACGTCACAATAGTGTGAGATTTCTTGTCTGAAATCAATACTACGTATTAATGTGTAGTCATTTTAATAGAGTTTATTGTGCATCTATGTATGTTACTCTTAAACTAATCTAGAAAACATTAGCTTATTCTCATTAAAAATATATATATATATATTTTACCACTTTGGTCAGCGTTGGCTATCAGGTAGCAGCTGTGCAGTGTGAAATAGAAGAAACTCCATAACTGCAACTCCATTACAATTGGATAAATCCTCAACTGCTTTATTACTGAGAGATTTTCACTTTTGCCTTGATCTCTGCTCTGTTGGCTATGTTTGCTCGAAATCTCTCCCACCCTTGGTATATTTTCCCGTTACAACAACACAAGGTTTACACAAGCATGTACTTGTATGAACTGACACACGATTAAGGTTCAAGAGTCATTTCACGGTGGCTGTCACGATGGTGGTTTAGTCGCAGAGATCAGTCAGAATTTCACAAGTTGTAGCAATATAAAGATGAATTTTTTTCAGACGTTGATCTCTAGAAATCTAAATCTGACCTGAATGAACAGAAATAGTGAAGAAATGTGCTGTAAACAGGGTTAGAATTTTTTTCGCAGGAAGGTTTAAAAGGACAAACAGTAAAAGGACTCTAATCTGTAAACAACTGAGCAAACAGAATGTCCCAAAGTAGCCCAAAGGTTAGGTTTGGACCTTAAAACCTGAAGTTTTTCTCCTCTCGAGTGCTGTACACTGCACGTTGTAGCATTTTCAAGCCCTAACACACCTACTTAAGCTCAGGAATGGCTGTTATTATTATTTTTTATGTAATTCGGGGAAATATATTAACATCAACTTGAAAAGTTCTTCTGACAATGGAAAAAAATGAAGAGTAAGAAATTAGGACTTAAAAATGACAAATGACAAAGGCAACATGATGAGTTGACCAATATATGGAACCTTTATTTAAATGTGGTTTAGTTCCAGTTGATTTTTGTTGCATTTTGCACCTGATGTTCATTTACACCTGAATCACAGGCATGTGCTCGGGTGCCCACCTCTTTTTTCTGAATACACTCTCGGATGAGATCTGCTTCATGACTCCCTCAATCCACTTGAGGTACTTGGACACCTGTGTGTATATGCCATACTTGTCTTTGCGAGCACATCCCTCACCCCAGCTCACCACACCTGTCACAAACCATGTGTTTTTGTATTTGGTGACGTGCGGGCCACCGCTGTCACCCTGACACGCATCCTTTTCCTCCCTGCCGTATCCGGCACAGAACATGCGGGGGCTGATGTTGTACTTGGTGGACTCCTTGCAGACGGAGCGATCTACGTAGGGCACAGAGAGCCTCTGCAGGGTGGTGGACTGTATGCCACCCTCTTGGAGACGACCAAATCCGCTCACCAAGCCCTCATCTTGTTGCATGAGCACATTCTCTGCGAAGTCGTGGTCAGGGATGCATGCAGGGATGATGTACTTGGAGAATTGAATCGGCTTGACGAGCTTGATGAGGGCAATGTCATTGTGGAAGGTATCGGGCTTATAGTTTGCATGCACCAGCACCTGTTCAACTTCATGCACTGCTTCTCGCCCTTCCCAGGACCTGGTGTAAGTTTCACCTGTTAAAAGAAAACATTTCATTTATTAATAAAAGTAAAAACTTGTGAACACTTGGATAGTAGAAGTCTTTAGTATGATTACATTCCATTAAAATGTAGATTTTATACTAAAGCCAGAAATGACAGTAAAAATATTGTTTTGAAAAGTTTTCGCGCTGATGATCGATGAAGTCCGAACCATTCTGAGTTAAAGGTAACAATGAAAACTAAAAGTTCCAACTCGGTCTTAGAGAAAAGCAGCATAATTTCAGCCCCTTCTATACGATGGTATATCAACGGGTCAAATGGCAAGTTCCTTTTTATTTTTACCTAGAATAACTGTGATGGAGCGAGACAGCTTCATGCAGTGCGCTGCAGACAGAATGAAGTATTCATTCAGAATGGTCCCTCCGCAGAAGCCAATCTTGTCCTCGTTTATGAGCAGAGCCTAGAAACAGACGGCCACACAATCTTTGAGACAATTAAATGAAGACAATTAAATAGATGTGCTGAACTACAAAATACAACTAAGACCAGCTTGGAGCATCTGCACTTGTAGTGACTTTCTTGCTCACAGAAGATAATCTCATCAGGATGCTGTACACTCGTACCTAAGAACTGTATATATACTGTAGAAGTGTACAGTTAATCACTCCCTGCTGTCACCCAGAAGAGTTTGGCTTCCCTTTTGAGTCTGGTTTCTCTCAATGGTTCCTCCTCATGCAAGATTTTCCTTGCCAGATGTCTATCTTTAAAACCGTTATACAAAACGTAACGAATTGAACTGAACAGATTAAGGAGAGCCAGAAGAGCTCTTAAAATGCAATCATGCATGTGTCTATATAATTTAAGGCTGATTGATTGTAAAGGGGGACACGGTGGCTTAGCGGTTAGCACGTTCGCCTCACACCTCCAGGGTTGGGGGTTCGATTCCTGCCTCCGCCTTGTGTGTGTGGAGTTTGCATGTTCTCCCCGTGCCTTGGGGGTTTCCTCCGGGTACTCCGGTTTCCTCCCCCGGTCCAAAGACATGCATGGTAGGTTGATTGGCATCTCTGGAAAATTGTCCGTAGTGTGTGAGTGTATGAATGAATGAAAGTGTGTGTGTGTGTGTGTGTGTGCCCTGTGATGGGTTGGCACTCCGTCAAGGGTGTATCCTACGTTGATGCCCATTGACGCCTGAGATAGGCACAGGCTCCCCGTGACCCGAGAAGTTCGGATAAGCGGTAGAACATGAATGAATGAATGAATGATTGTAAAGGTGTGCTCTTTAAAAACATTTGTGTATTTGTCTTCATGAGTTAGCGTGTACCTGCCACGGACATTCTCCAGGAGGACAGTCTTCGCCGTTTACTATCCTTTTTTCTCCATCAGACTCTGGAAGCTCTGGTATCTGCTTGTCAGTGGGACTGGGGTCCATCAGTCCAAACAGACTGTTGGATTTTGCTTGGCTCTGAGTGTCAATTGTGATGGTCATGTTTGCAGAGGTAATCACTGGATTTCCTTTCTTCACACTGGTAAGGTGTGTGTCATTGGCATAATTAGTGACATTTTGTATCGGCTCAAACGTTAAAAGGCTTCGGGTTGCCTTAGGAAACACATAGCCACATTTGAAGGGCTCTGGAATTTAAAAAAAAAAAAAAAACAAGCATTGATTTTGATGTAAACAAGATATAGTGGATAAATTGTGTGTAATTCTTGTCCTTCTCTTACTGTCAGATGTACATGCTTTCCTATCGTCTGCCAGTTTGTAACCGTCGGCACAAGAGCAGAATACCGTCCCTGTCTTCTTTTCCACTGTGCAGAAGTGCTCACAACCACCGTTATTAACTATACACAGCTGTTGTATTGCTGAAATTAAAAATGTAGTTAAAACAAGGCTCTTGTAAAGGCTATGTGTACATATATGTGTATGTAATGATGTTACAGAGTCTTACCGATCTCACAGTTATATCCCTGAAACTGATCAGGGCAGTAACAAGAGTATCGCCCTAGACCATCTTTACACACACCCTTGTTCAGACAAGGCTGAGATATGCACGCGTCTCCATCTGTGAACCGATTTGTAAGAAATAGAATTAGTGTTTTTGTTGTTGTTGTTGTTGTTGTTGTTTTTCCCCCCACAACTATTAAATCTTCATACAGGATACCGATTCCAAGTCTGAATCTCAGTTCCTTACCATGGTAGACATTCCAGAACTCGCTCTAGGGAAAGAAGGAGACTTAGTTACAACACTGTATACGTTTCTTAAAATGTGATGAGGCTAACATTCATTTGAAGGAAATATAGTGAAGGGGAGAGAGACGTGCCGTCTTTTGGTCATCCTCAAAGATCTCTCGGGCTTCCTCGTAACTGCACCGCTCTTCTCTGCACTCGCGCTCCATGTCACCCTTTTTTAGTTCCTCAAATATGGTGTTTGCTCGCCTGTGGCGTGTGAGGACCTGGTTGGCATCCTTGTTGTGGAGGAAAACTATGCACACAGCCACAGCAACAGTAACAGTAACCTTGCATTGTCTATGTTCTCATATTTTATTTAACTTCAGCATATTAATATAACCACTGTGTTGGATTGTTCAGGAAGTATTGGAATGTCAAAGGTCCAAAAGGTTTTTGTAGCTGAAAACATTTGGGATTGAGAGCAAATGATGAATATGAGACGAAGGACAAAATTTCAGTTTTCATTTCCTGATTATTATATCTTCACTTCACTCTGGGTTTCTTCTGTCACAGATGTTGGTTATTAAAAAGGATAAACCATCATGAAGACCAGAGAGCTGTCTATGGGACAGAAGGGAAAATCTATCAAAAGCATTGCAAAAACAATGGGCATAGCCTATAAAACTGTCCTGAGAAAAGACCGGAACCACCGATGTACTGAAAACCAGACACCGAACAAGTCAGCCAAGTTGTACGTAAACAGTGTGAGAACAACAGTTGTACGTAAACAGTGTGAGAACAACAGCCAAAAACATCGACAACAACCTCTACAGACTTTGAGAGCAAAAATATAGAGACCACATTATATAACTGTAGATGCCAGTAATCAATGGACAGATTGGAAATCACTAAGAAATACTGAGATAAACCACAAGTAGTGGCACCAAGATGAACCTCTTCCAAAATAATGGAAAGACCATGAAAGCATGGAGGAAGGAATCATCCAGTTTAATTGGAAGGAACTTTATCATATAGCAAAATAAAAAGCAATCTAACACACACTGCCAATATCGCAGGCAAGGATTATGGAACAGCTATTAAGTGTTACTTCACTACCGTCTGTTCCTATATTTTTGCTCACCCAAATATTGGGTGGTCTGCCACTAAACACTTTTAGTTATACGAAAGCTGATCTATCATCTCATATTCATCTTTTGATCACAAACCCAAATGTTTTCAGTGTACAGAAAAAAACAAAAGAATTGGCCTCGCGTTTCCATTACTTTACAAAAGTGAACATACTGATAAACATTGCAAACTCAACCCTGTCCTTTCAAATGAACAGTGTACTTACCCTCAGGAGTGACACAGTGAGCAATAAGTAGACAAAGAAAGGTCCTGAAGACCCCAAACATGCCGAGGTTTTATGGTAAGACACTTCTCTATAAGAGAGCACTGAATTCTGAAAGACAAGCACAGGAGGTCAGTAACCTGAGTGATAACAGGGAGGGGAGGAAGACAGAGACCGAAAGAAAGAGAACGCTAAACGCAGTACAAAATGATCTTATGTTTGTAAATATGCGTAACTTAATAATGCTATTTAAAATATTTTGTTATTTGCCATTTAACTTTTACATCTAGAGCACTTCTGATGTCAAACCGAACCGATAGCGAGTTTGTCGAGAAAGCGTCAACCCTAATGTTTTCTGGACTGTTTGCTAATATTGACACAGTGTGTCCATAGTTCTCCTGATTTCAGTCAAGCCTGCTTGTTTGAAAGCGAATAATTCTATCGGTACGCATGAGGGAAAAAAATCTTGTTTAATCGGTACTCCGACTCAATGTGTGAGTCATTATTGACGAAAATAAAGGCGCTGAATCGTGTTATTATATAATCTACTTAGTCATGTTATGATGAACAGAACAAACCCACGTTTAGAATGAACTGTACACGATGACAGATGAAAAAAAATAAACAGACAATGAGTCCCACAAAAATTGATTATGAATTTATCTTTATTTCAGAAAATGATATCAGCAACTGATTACATTTACTCTTATCTTCAACAAACTAAGCTCAGGTCTGTATGAACTGCTCGGCAATCGGTGCTGCCTTGATGGAAACCGGTTTGACGACTGGTTTAGCCATGCCACGCTGAATCCAATCCAGGAAGTTGGCAACCTTGGTGTATATGGCATAGTAGCCTGGATGGTCACATCCTTTGCCCCATGACACTATCCCTGTCAGGAAATGAGTGTCCTTGTACTGAGTAATCAGAGGACTGCCGTCATCTCCTCGACAAGACTCCTGGGTGCCCTCAAAGTAACCGGCGCAGAACATGTTATCTGTGATATTAACCCCACTCTTAACAGAGCACTCTGATCTAGGCAGGAATGGGACAGCGAGCTTACGGAGTACAGGGGATATGATTTTTAAGGACTGAGAGCTACGAATGTTGCCTCCTTCGGTGTGCTGGCTCCATCCGCTAACGGTGTGGAAGCGAACGGCATCCAGTTCCATTTTGGCCAGCTCCGGAGTTGGTAAACAGATAGGAACGGTGTAATTTGAAAGTTTCGCTGGTTTGCTGAGCCGCAAAAGAGCCAAGTCACTGTCTGCTGATGCTGGGTCATAGCTCTCGTGGATAATTACTTGTGATACGGAAAACTCTTGTTCTGTGCCGTCCACCATATCGATATTATGGTCCCCTGGAGAAACATAGTTGTAAAACAGATCAATTAAACAATATTGCACAAGCGAGAGTGCTGCATTAGTGAATATTAGCACGGCTGTAATTTGGGTGTGGACATGAGGCTGTAGTGCTATTGCTTTTATACAAGATACCAATATTGAGAAACTTACATTTCATACATAATATAGCACAATATTTTGTTTGTTTGGTCTGTCAGCTAAAATTCCCCAGCAATATTTACCTGCTACAACCTTCATATATTTTACATCTGTCTTATTGACACAGTGACCAGCCGTAAGGATCCAGTTAGTGTCCACTAAAACTCCTCCACAGAGACTCTCTCCATCATATTTCAAAAGGACCTGCATGGTGTGAGACAAAAAGTAACTGTGAATATCACTGATATTTGAGAAGATGCTATGTATTTTTAAAAAAAAGTATTTTACAGGTTTTTCAAATACTCTCAAGAAATTATTTAATATATTCTGCTCTATTTTTTTTTTATTTCTATTCTGTGAGCTACTTGGTCCTGAATCAGATTTATTTTAAAATCAGTGTTTGTTAACATCTTTCCCAAAATTCTGGGAATCAGTGTTTGTTGTATTTTCCCAAGATTCTGCAGTAAACAGCACAAAAATGCCTTCAAACCATCCAGTGTGATCGATTTGTGTATTGGCATTAAATAGGAGTCCTGTCCTTGGAATCAGTTTACTCAGTACAACAGGCTATGGAGTACAGTTTATAATGGCGGTAAAATGCACATATGGTACACGTATTAGTTACCTGCCAAGGGCAGTGGCCTTTCGGGCACTGATTTCCACCCACAGCCTGCAGTAAGCCTGTCTGTGTATTGTGCAGTGGGGCCTTACCACATGGATACTGAACTAAAAACAGAAACAGTATATAATTTTAAACAAGATTTAGTAAAACGATGGTGTGAAGACAAATATTCCAACAAATCCTTTTAAAATGTTTCGAAACTGTAAGAACAAACGACGTAAATAATGGCAGAACATACGGGTCTCCGTCTGCTATGTCCACTTCTCTATGACTAAAGTAAATTCCCACAAACTAAGAGCTGTGTGACTTGAAATAAGAAATATACTGTTAAGTATAAATGGTTTATTTATGTTTAAAGCATTTAGGAGATGCCCTTATCCAGAGCTATACCTATAAAAGCCTTTTGTCATCTCTGTCAAAAAAATAAGACTAAAAATTCCACAGAAAAATGTTTGTTTTCTAGTTAACTAGTTTTATATTATCGCCATTAATTAGGGAATACGACAGATAAAGAAAGTGAGCCGACACAAACCCATAAAATAAAAGAAATAAAGCTAATCTTTTAACAAAAGAAACGATGCAGTATAAACGGAAGACAGGTCGGTCTGCCATAAGCCGTAAACAAATGCTGCAACTGACAAGTGCTAGAACTTTATTATTTATTTATTATTATCGTTGTTATTATTATTTTATTTATTTAGTTTAACAGGGCGTAAAAGTGAGTCCTCATAAATTGCACTTCTGCCATTCTGTACATTCAGGTCCCGTGATTATTTGATTACAATGAGAGATTTTTACACCTTGAGCAATGCAGGACTTCCTGTCTTCTCCAAGATCATAACCTGGGGCACATCTGCACTTTCTCCTGCGACCTGAACCGTCACAGAACTGCTCACAGCCACCATTCATATAAAGACACTTCAGAGTATCCTCAATCGCTGAAAATATGAAATGATGGTATTTTTTTATGCAAATCTTGGTTTATTTGATCATTTTACATTGTTAAAGGTTTGCATATGGATGAATGTGAATGTGAGTACTGGAAAAATAAAATAATAATAATAATAATAATAATAATAATAATGTACAGTTATGTGAATAAAAATTAGGACACCCCATTAAATATTCAGTTCTTTATTAAGAAATAATAATGTTATAAAAAAATTATAAAGTTAATAAATTTGTTTTATCTCATTTTAATTTGTACCTGTAGATGAAACTGATGCACGTAATTGCATATATAAAATAAAATTTTCACTTATTAAATAAAAGGAATCAAATCAAAAATTTGTATTTCAACTGAAGAAAAAGTTAGGACACCCTGTGCCCCAAAACCTACTGTTTCCCCCTTTGGCACATTATTCCAGAACTCTTGGCCTTTGTCTCTGTGTTCTTTCACAAACTTCAGTCTTGCCTTTGTGTTTATCTTAGACAGCAAAGATTAAATTAAAGTGCAGTATCTTTCTGATTGTAGATTCATGCACTTTGACATCAACTGTAGAAAGAGCTTTCTGTAGGTTCTGTGATGATATTTCAGAGTTTTTGGAAACTTCTTTAAGCATCCTACAGTATGGTCTGCTCTTGGGGTGAATTTGCTTGGACATTTTGACCTGGACATGTTGGCTGTTGTTTTAAATCTTCTACACTTGACTAAATGATTTTCTGAGAGTCTAATGGCTGATGACAAATTCTTTTGAGATCTGTTTATATCCCTAACCAGACTCATAAGCATCAACAATCTTCTTTCTGAAAGGCTCAGATAGCTCTTTGGATCTCACCATGGTGAGCCTCCTTCAAAATTCTCTGTAATGTATAGTTAATGTTATCCAATTAAAATACAAACATACGTGGTGGTGTCTTTACTTTTATTCTCAGAAGAAATTATTTTTTATTACAATTTATAGATCATTTAAAAAAGACATTTCTTTGGTTTTATTTGTTTATTTATATCACTCGAATCATCCGATATTGTTAAAATGAAGATCATATGCCCATATGTTTAACTATTAAAAAAAAAGTTCATAGGCTGTCGTGATTTTTTCACATGACTGTAGCTGTAAATATGTTTTACCCAAGATGCATTTTACCTTCTTGACAGTATTTGCCCTCAAAGCCTTCATGGCACTGGCAGATGTAGGAATGTCCCAAATATATGCAGGTCCCATTGTTTTTGCATGGATTTGTCAAGCAGGGCTCACGAGCTGGTGTCAAAACACACACACAGACACACACACATACAAAGTGAAATATGTATTCAAAGACAAGATTTTTATACATTTTTTCTTACATTTTACAATTACGGATGCTTATATCAGCTAAGTATACATATATATATTCCTTATAATAGTGTTTTTTTTAAATCCTTAATAAACTTACCATTATATGATATCCAGAACTGATTCTAAAAAAAGAAAAAAGAAAAAGAGAAGTTATTGCCAGTCATTGTCACAAAAGATTTCTCTTGGTTTTTTTTTTTTGTTTTTTTTTTTTTTAGTGTTTTATGTTTAATATTTTGGAATATTAGGGTTGAAAATGTATTGTGATTGAGGTAATCTTAATTAGTTAGTATGTGAGTTTTTTTAAACAATGACTATGTTTTTTTAACAAATGACTATTTTCTTTAAAACCTAAGCATTTCACATCATTAGCTGTGATAACTGTGATATTTCATGACCTGGCTATATTTTCATTGAAACATTGGAACCATACTCTGAACCTCTCACTTCTCATTACACTAATGTACTTTATGCAATAATGCAGATATTACTATCAAGGAAAAGTCTCTATATTTTCTGCATTAGAAGTGAATAATACAGTCCCTGCTGAAACTATTGAAACACCAAGGCAGATTTATTTGTCTGTGCCTTAAACTAAACTCAGCTGGGTTTGAGTTCAAAATATGGATGAGTTAAGGGTTTCAGCTTTTATTTCATGGTATTTAACTCTAAATGTCTAAATAACTTAAGACACAGAACCTTTTGGATCATTGGGGTATAAGTATAAGTAGCCTACAGATAGTCTTAAAATAAATTAAAGTAAATAACCCTTGATATTTTGCTGCATATCATAAAAAATTCACCAAGCCTGCAACTCATTGTTACTGACTGTTGTTTCTTTCCACCATAGCTCTCACAATGTTTCTGTCATCAGCGGTTGTTTTCCTTGGCCAAGCTGTTCGGTGTCTGTACTGTATCTCAGTACACCGGTGAATTTCTTTTTTCAGGACATTCACTCAGGATAGATTGTTGTATTGGCTTTGTCTAATGATTGTGCAAAAGCCTCTGATTGATTTTCTCTCTTTAATTTTCTCCAGTCTTCGTGTTGGTTTTATCCATTTTAACAACAAATGCAGTCATCACTGCTGAAACAGAAGGCTAAAACCAAGAGTAGATGTTCAGAACATGTTCAAGTGTTTAAACAATCCATGTAACAGGAAACACCTCGGTAACACAAAAAACACTAGTCAGTCACATGCTTCAGTATTTTACTCAAATAAAAATGGAGAGGTCTGATACAAAATGTGCTGTGTTTTATTTCATTTAACAAATCTACATATTAACAGCAGCAAATAAACTATTATTTTGATCTCAAACCCAGAAGTCTACAGCAAAAACAAATTGATATAGAATATGTTGTTATATATATAAAACACATATAATAATATGTTATAGATCTATCTGACATAAAGGAACTTTGACTGTGCATGATGTCCTTATCTTGGTGTTATAAATGCATTTCCGACAGGAGTTTTCCAAGGAATGCCAAAATTAAAATGGCAATGAATTGCGTTGGAAAATACTGAATATGTATACGTGTTTATTTAACCTTTCTAAATATATAGATAATGATTGAGTTGTGAGTTTTCAGTAATTTTTTTTTTAGATTGCAAATAAATGATAGCGGGGTTTTTTATAGGTTATTTAAGATTTTATAAAGATTATATATTATATAAAATAATGAATTTTTTAATAAAAATTATGTCTATTATTTTTCACCCTGAGGATATTTGTTATCCTGTAATAAATGTCCAACATTTTGAGAAAACAAAACACCTATAAACATAAATGGAAAGCAGATTCAAACCAAATCCAAAATTTTCTTTGAAGTTGATTTACTCTTAAATTGATAGTAATATTAATATTGATATTAATATTAATATCAATATTAATATTAACATTATTATTATTGTTATTATTAATAATAATAACAACAACAACAACAATAATAATAATAATAATAACAACAATAATAATAATAATAATAACAATAATAATAAAGGTTATTATTATTGTTATTATTATTAATATTATTATTATTATTATTGTTGTTGTTATTATTGTTATTATTGTTATTATTAATAACAATAATAACAATAATAACAATAACAACAACAACAATAATAATAATAATAATAATAATAATAATAATAATAATAATAATAATAATAATAATAATAATAATAAAGGTTATTATTGATTGAAACATAAAATATTTAGGGTGTACCAACCTTATTATTATTATTATTATTATTATTTATTATTGTTGTTGTTGTCATTTTAAATAAAATGTTTACTTAAATGATATTTGCACTGAGATTTTAATGTAATAAATTATTACATTTTTCTATTGTGTTTTTTATTTTTGTAACCCAGTTTTTGTAACTTTTAATATCTAACATTTATTGTTTATATATCTCTATCTATCTATCTATCTATCTATCTATCTATCTATCTATCTATCTATCTATCTATCTATCTATATAGATGAATAAAAAAACATATATATATATATATATATATATATATATATATATATATATATATATATATATATATATATATATATATATATGAATAAAAACAAACTCCAACTTTGGTTATTTTTTTTGTTTATATATTCAACACCATTTCTGAGGTAAATGTTGGGGCACCAAGGCAACGTGACGTCACTGGCAGCCACGCGATCAAATAGAATTCAAATCATGGGGAAAAAAAAGAAAGAAAAAAAAATTCAAGTCAACGATCATCCCAGTTTGTTTCTCTGGTTGCTAAGCGCTTTAACTGACCGTTTGCACGTCGTCCTCGAACACCTCGCGCGCCTCCTCGTAGTCACAGACCTCCTCGATACACTCGCGCTCCAGGTCTCCCTGCTTCACCTCCTCGAGGTAGCCTGAGTTCGCGCGCCTGAAGCGCCTCAGCACAGAGTTAGCATCGTCTCTCCTCAAGAACACTGACAGAGACAAAAACGTCCATATAAACAAAGAAATAAAATGTCCATGAGAGTTTAGAACGTGTAATAATGTGCTCGGTGATTTACCTGTCCCGGATACAGCGTGATAAAAAAGCAATAACACCAGAAGAGCTTCGTTCTTCATGTTGTTTCCCTCAGAGACTCCACACTGACGGTCATCCAGGGAAAATAAAGTCTCTGCGCTCGATACGAGGGTCAAAAGATCGAGTTTTTTTTGGCTTTGTATGAAGAAATTACTATAAACACACAAGCCTGTGTGACAGGACGAGTTCGAGCAAATATCACGATACCGGGGGATAAAGTCACAATACACTGTATATATATATATATATATATATATATATATATATATATATATATATATATATATATATATATATATATATATATATATATATATATATATATATAGTCAGTACACACTGTATAATATCTTCATGTATATAAACTATGTTATGTATATATTATATTATATTATATTATATTATATTATATTATATTATATTATATTATATTATATTATATTATATTATATACAAACAATGTGTGTGTGTATATATATATATATATATATATATATATATATATATATATACACACACACACACACACACACACACACACACATAACACATTGTTTGTATATATATACTGTACATATACTGTATATATATACTGTACATATACTGTATATATATACTGTACATTATTATATACAAGTAACACAAGTAACAGACACACTCACACACACACACGTGTGTGTGTGTGTGTGTGTGTGTGTGTGTGTGTGTGTGTGTGTGTGTGTGTGTGTGTGTGTGTGTGTAAGGCACCACTGTACTGCACTAATCAGACCGATTACTATCATGACCTGTACGTAATAATGTGTATATATATATATATATATATATATATATATATATATATATATATATAGGTCTATAGTACATTATTACGTACAGGTCACTATATTAAACTGCAGTAGTGGTGCCTTATACCATACACACACATTACATACAGGTCACGGATTCACCCACTGTGTAAATCAGTTATTACTAATTACACACTACAATGTTAAATTAACAGTGTTTCTCTAAGCATTGGAAAAATTTGAACATTTAAAATTCATTTAGAGTTGATTTAAACACATAGGTGTTTATTTAACCCTATAAGACTGAATTAAACATTGTTACGAAACATATGTATGATAATATAGAAAATATGAATCACCTACAAACGTACCTGTCTGATGCAGTCAGTGGAACAAACTCTACGGTATTGAGGAGTAATGTTTTGATATGGTTCACTGTGAGCAAATCAGAAATATATGTTTGTTCTCATCCAGTATGCAGAACATTCTAAGAAACCCTCCCCTGAACATTAGTCACTGACAAATGAAAAGAATCTGAAAAACTGATAACGTTTTCTGGACATCAGCAATATACCATCAACTTCACAAGACGCATCCACATACTCAAAAGAATTGGCACTTTGGTTAAATTACCTCTCGTTTATTTCTGAATATTTCAAGCTTACAGACAGAGCAGATATGAAAAAAAAAACCTGAATCATATATTATACAAAAATAAAGATCAAGTACAATTGCTGCAAGTTGGAATAAGATGAAAATTATTGTGTAATTCATTTTACTGTGAGTGACCTACTTTGCACATCTGTTTAACTCCTCTCTGTCAAGTTTACTGTAAACAATAATAAATCAAGGCCACGTGACATGAGCTGTGTCAGGCACCAGGCAGCACTAGATAGTGTAAGAATTCATGTTTTCTTGGTGCACCTTGCTTATAATCCATGTTGGCAAGCTACCATGTGAAATAAATCTAAGATTAGTGAATTAATTATAATAAAAACACACAGTCGGCTGGACAATCTTTCCCACTGACACACTTTTAGTTGTTGACTTGAGCTGCTGTGCGTTTCTGGATCCACCCCAGGTAATTGGACACACGTGTATAAATGCCGTATTGACCTGGGCGAGCACATCCTTTGCCCCAGCTCACAATGCCCAGGAGAAACGTGGTATTCCCGTAAGAGGTGACAAGTGGTCCACCGCTGTCCCCTTTACACGAGTCCTCTTTTCCCTCGAAGTAGCCAGCACAGAACATGTTCAAAGATAGCGAGATGTTGCTTTCCCTACGACAGTCCGCTGTGTGTATACGGGGCACCTGGAGCCTCCGGAGAAATCGTGATGTTGGACCTTCCTCTGCACGTCGTCCCCATCCACTAACGGTGTGTAAGCGGACTCTCCACAGCTCTCGTTCTGACATTATTTTGCGAGGGAGGCACACAGGTACTGCGTACATACCGTAGACGATGGGATGACGGAGACGGAGGAGAGCGATGTCATTATCTGCTGTTGCTGAGACGTAATTGGGGTGCATAATCATCTCCTCCACTTCTATAGTTTGTTCTGAACCTTCATTCACATCAATGTCATGCTCACCTAGATAACAAAAAATGTCAACTGCCGTTTTGATAACAGATACAAATACATGCTTTCATGTACAAAACTCACCTGCAACTATCTTGAGAAACTTGACCGCAAACTTTTCTAAACAATGAGAGGCTGTGATGATCCATGTAGGCTTATAGATCACTCCACCACAGAACCCCTTTTCACCATACTTTAGCAAGACCTGATAAAGACACTTGTTTCAATATCAGTCTCAATGTTTTATGGTCCCTATCAATGGCTTGGTATTCCACTGAGGTGGCCATATTCCTGGAACAAGCTCCAGATTCCTCATGCCCATAACATTATACGTTGCTTAAAATGAACGAATGAATGAACGATCACAATATATGGTTATACATGCTTTTACTTCTAGCAAAAAAAACAAACAGCATTGATAGGGTTTAATAGAGGGGTGACAATAAGAAAAAATCCCAATATAAATAATATAAATTGGCTTAGTAAGGTGTTGCAAATGCTACTAAGCATAGATTCTATACATTTCAAAATCCGTACTAGACGTTTTAACATTCTTCCTAAATATTTGCTTTCAATCAAACATGTAGGTCCATTTACATTTACTATCAAACCATTCTGTGACTCTTCATATCCTGTCAACGACTATCAACAAGATAGAAATGTTTCATCAGAACATTACAGTGATCAGTGAGAATAATTTTAGATTGATTTGTACTCTTTCGTCTAAGAGGACGTTGGCTCCTTACCATGTCATCAGAATACATGATGCTGATAACACTACCAATACCGCTACCACTAACACTATACTGTATACCAGATCCAATTAAAACAAATATGTTAGCTTACTTGACCAAGGGGTTGAGGTAAAAATAGTGCACAGCATTCACTGAAGAAATGTAATAGAATAGTATAATAGATAATTTACGCTGACTGTTACTTCTCTACATATACACAAAAATCTTCAGGAGATTACATGTAGTGACTCTCTGCCACAGATTCATATTCATTTTAATACTTTAGCTTGCAAGTAAAGTGTGTTGTCTCATAGAATAAATCCCAAGTCACATACTAGAGCATTCTAGTTGAAAATGATTTAATTTCTACTTGCTCAGTTTTAATATTTCCTATCGTGTGTCTATTAACTCCTTCTACTTTCACAGATAGACTTTATGTGAATGGAAAACAACATATGTACCTCATAGCCAATGGTCTGCATACTGTGCACTTGTCTGGAAGCATCCACAGGTTTTGCTTTAACTTGTCACTTACGTATCTCTATATACAGTACATACAGTACATGAATATATTTTGCATGAAAACTTTATCCTACCTGCCATGGACAGTGTCCTTTAGGACATTCAGTCCCTCCTACTATTCGAGCTCTTCGGTCATGTAAATGTTTTTTAGTGACGTGCTCATTGAGAAGTGGTACTTTACCACAAGGAAATGTCTCTGAAGAAAAGAAATGTAATTTCATTTCATTTCAATTTCATTTCAATTGTTAAGCAAAAACTTGCACATTTTAGTTTTCTTACCGTGTGTCAGACAGCTTTGTCCATCTGTCCCAAGGAAGTACCCATCTGCACAGGAACAGTTGCGTCCCGTCAGTTCGTCCTCACAAAAATGTTCACATCCGCCATTCTTATCGAGGCAAGAGTCAGGAATATTTTTAATTACTGGAGGAAAAATTCAGAAAAAAATCCAAGAGCTTAATGGGTAATAAACAGTATCTAATTTCAACTCATTGGTTTAGCTTCAAATGCATCACCATAAATTGAAATGAATACAGGCCTAGAACAATAAAACTAAACTTACTTGTTAAAAAAAAAACTTAAACTTGTAGAATATAGAAAAAATAGGTTAGTGTGAAATATTTAGCCAAATTCCTATTAACATTTATTTGTCTCACAACAGGCTTGCAACTATATTTTTTTTAAAGAAAACATATAAAAGTTGGATAGGTTGACAATCCTACCATGCTCACAGTTACGCCCATGAAAACCTGCTGGACACAGACATGCATAGGAGTCTTTCATCTGTGTGCAGGTTGCATTGTTATTGCATGGGGATGTCAGACAGTAGTTTTTAACTGTAAAAAAAACACAAATAATAATAATAAAAAAAACACCAAATGAAAAAAATGCACTAATATTAAAGTAATAAGATACTTGTTACTGAACATCTTACCATTGTAGTTGTTCCAGAATTCATTCTGTGGTGACAGAAATAAATTGTAAATTCCAGTTGCATGTGCATTTACCATGAATGTTCAGCATGTACAACCCGATTACTGTGTGAAAGCAACATTTTGTTCAAAAGATTTTGGTTTCAATTATTTAATGTTTTAATTGTATATGATTTAAATAACTAAAATAGCAGGAAATTTCACCGGGTTAGAAAAATAAAAAAACTGCTACGTGCTTTAAAGTAATTTCATGTGTGGGTTTATATCCTGAGACATCTCCAGTTAGACCCTGTGATACTAAGGAGATCTGAAGTCCATGATCCTTACACCAATACAACATTTATCTGACTGTATATTACAATCACACCCCCAGTGTCACCCAGATGAGGATGGGTTCCCCCTTGAGTCCGGTTCCTCTCAAGGTTTCTTCCTTTACCAATTTAAGAAAGTTTTTCCTTGCCACTGCTGCCTGAGTCATCTCAGACTTGCTCATAGGGGAATAAATACATACACATTGTGAACTATATATATCTAATAATAATCTAGAATTTTTATTCTGTTCATTCTTATTTCTTTTATTATTCGTTATTCCCTTTATCATTAATTATGTTTACCTTCTGCTCTGTGTTTATGTTCTGTAAAGCTGCTTGTAGACAATGTCTATTGTAAAAAGCGCTATACAAATAAACTTGAATTGAATTGAATTGAATTTATAATACTGACTGTTGCTTCGGTGTGTTCAAACACCTCTCTGGCCTCCTCATAAGAGCATTTCTCCTCTATGCACTCTCTCTCCAGGTCGCCCATCTTCAGCTCCTCAAACCAACCAGAGTTTGCCCGCTTCGCTCGACTGAGGACTCCATGAGCCACTTTCCTCCTTATAAACACTACAAGGAAAAAAAAAACATTTACGTACACGTGCATATAAAAATCACTATAATTGTACTGACCTACATGAACTTATAGATAAAAGAAAGGTCTCACTTAGCTCAGAGAAACTTGTCTAATCTGTCGAGATTCAGTCAAATTATTTTACCTGAAGCAGGATGGCAGCTACATAAGCTCATTACCAAAGAGAGTAGAAATAAGAGCCGCATGTTGGATAATGGCTGAAGTTCTGTAAGACTTTTCGTTCCAAAAGTTGAAGAGTCCAAAGTCTGGAGACTGTCCACACGAATGCATAAAAGCCTGCCTCCAATAGTAAAACTTTGAAGCTGAAGTGCAGAATTGATCAAGCGAACAACAACTTAAACACCAAAGTCCATCGAATCTAATAATAGCATTTATTTTATTAGAGGTTATACAAATTGAATTTTACAGTAAATTGTATGGTTCATAATATATGTAGAAATACATATGGGATTTTGTATAGTTAAGCTAAGTACCAGCACATGCAACCAAACACCAAGTAATCTGTTATTAAGTTGCAATAAGATTGTATTTAAGAAAAATAAAATTAAGATTGTAGTGTAATAGTTTTAAATGAAACATTCCCATTTTATTCTGTAGCCACTGTGTTCTCGATCCATTCTACAAATACTGCTACACGGGTGTAGATCCCGTACACGTCTGAGCGGGCACAGCCTTTTCCCCAGCTCACTATGCCGCTCAGAAACCATGTGCTTTTGTAGTTGGTGACCAGAGGCCCACCGCTGTCCCCTTGACAGGCGTCACGTCCTCCTTCCTTATAGCCGGCACAGAGCATGTTCTCGGTCAGGCTCAGACCCGAGTGAGCTCGGCACTTCTCGAGTGGCACCTGGGGCACTTCTAGCCGCTGGAGCAAGTTGGCCAGCTGTCCATGCTGAGAAAGCCGGCCCCATCCGCTCACGACGGAGTTGCGCACCGTCCCCAGCGTACGAGCAAACGTGCGTTCTGCTGAAGGAAGGCATACAGGCATGACATAGGGGCCTAGTGATATGTTCCTGCGCAGATGTAAAAGTGCAATGTCTGCATCGTTGGATGTGTGGTTGTACAGAGGATGGATTACTATTTTGGACACCCTTCTAGTCTGCTCTGTGCCCTCGTTTACAGTAATGATGTGTTCACCTGAAGGGAATGCCAAGTAAAGGAAATAACAGCAAAAGAAAGTCAGTCTCTGATATATAGTCTAAAAAAAGGAAAGTACATTTTATGGGATATCGGTTAATTTCCGTTCTTACCTACTGTCACTGCGAGTTGGGATGGGATTGTTTGCCAGACACAGTGAGCTGCTGTAAGGATCCACTCACTGTTTAGAATAACTCCTCCACATTTATACACACTCCCAAACTTAAGTAATGCCTTATGAGATCAGAGAAGAGCAGAAAATGACCATAATTAAGGTATGAATTCGAAAGTCCTTATTCTAAAGATGCTTCTTGATATAATGCATCAAAATATGTATCCAGCTGGTTTTTTTTTTGTCTACCTGCCAAGGACACTGTCCTTTAGGACACACTTGTCCTTTAACAATCCTAGGGCCTACAGAATTCACCACCGGTTTACCGCAAGGAAAAGGTACTAAAGGAAAACAAATTCAAGCCAGTTATTTTTAATAGTGTCACTGAAGGAAATTCTGATTTTAAAGGAAGTATATTTTACCTGGAGGCATGGGGTCAGAATGTATATAGAACTTCATATACATCATATACTCTTTATGAAGAGGATGCCAAAACCCACCTTGTGACACACAGCTTCTGTTGTCGGCCGCCAGGCTGTAGCCAGTAGCGCATTGACAGCGAGGGACTAAATCTGCACCCTCTGTACAGAAGTGCTCACATCCTCCATTCTTATAGAGACAGTTATAATAATTCTGCGGATCTGTTTCTGTTGAGTCACCAGTGATACAGTTAAGACTTTTGCTGTAAAGTATGTGGCCTTCAGTACAGCTCTTCTATGTAGTTGCTTGTATTACCTTTGTCGCAATTCCGTCCCTGGAATTTATTTGGACATATACAGATATAATTGTTGTCCTGACTGACACAAGTGGAGCCATTTGCACATGGGTCAGACTGGCATTGATCCACTTCTGCAGAAATAATCACAGACGATCGAAATCAAACCAATCAAAAACACAAGTAGATTTCATTTTGTTTCATTTACTGGTATGTATATGATACCTGTATACATCTTCCAGAACACATGCTGAAAACAGACAAATGAATAAAAAACACAGCAAGTTCATTTCATAGTTCCACTGGTCTTAATGCTACACATGACCTCTTAAATTCTTAAGCATGGTCTGACTAGCTGACAGCTGTGATAACACAGGATTGAGCTGGTCAAGCTGTGAGCTGGTCAAGCCAAGCTACATATTTCCGCATGGTTGCTTTTATAAGCTTAGCCCACCAATTGATCAGGCACAGAAAAAATCTCCTTGGCCTCTTCATATGAGCATTTCTCCTCTATACACTCCCTCTCCAGATTTCCTAGTTTCATCTCCTCCAGGAACGAGTTAGCACGTGGATAGCGGTACAGAAGCATCTGGTTAGCTTCAGGCCTATTTAGGAACACTGGAGGAAAAAAAAATTAATTCAGTTCATTGCAGTGAAAAATATTTTCAAAATGAAGTTGATCATTTTTAAGAGTGGTTTTGTCCAGACATGAGGAAAAAAACTATTCTACAAAAGTTTGTTCCTGTCTTAGTTACATGATAAATCAACAGCACCATCAAATTGTCCTCATGAAAGTAGATGGATTTGTTGCATTTCACTGATTTGATTGGGTATTTGTGTTTCACAAATATGGAAAATAGTTTTTAAAAAATTGTTTATATATTTTAATCATCAAGAGACAAAAATGTGATTCGAGCAGATCCTAAGCAATTATTTAAAAAAAAAATAATACATTTATCATAAACTTTTAAATATCTTTACATTTACTGTTTGATTGTAACATGTCCCGAAGCGGCAAGGCCAATTCTTATTTGGGTTTCGGTTCGATTTTATTTGTATAGCGCATTTAACAATGGACATTGTCCTAAAGCAGCTTTACAGAAATATCAAAATATAGAATAAAATTAATGTTAAAAATTAAATTTAGGTTTCAGATCAAACAATGAATACGAGATGATTGATCGGTATTTCAGTTTCCATTTCCTGACATTTATATCTAGATGTGTTAAACAGATTAGAATAAGGCAACTCTTCATTGAATCCACCCAGATCCAAAAATAATGGTACATGTAAATGCCAGGTTTTGCTTACTGCTCAGGTTTGTCCTGTTAGATTGACTGGTTAAAGAAATTAGTAAATTTGAATGTCTATGGTTGGTTTGAGATCTGAGTTTCACCTGTGAAGACATTTCCATGTGTTTTTAAAAAAATGATATAAAATTGTGGGCAGAAATATAGATTCCAAACCTTAAGATACAAACCACTCATCGGCAGTACAGATTAAGAAGGACAGATTGGAAATCACAAAGAAATTCAGAAGCTCTACCCAAGTGAAGAGCAAAGTGTGGAAAAAGAAAGGACCTCATCATGGAGAAAAACAGTTACCCAAAACACGCTGCCCAACTCAACAAATTACTTGACCATAGGAGAAAGATGGAATGTGTTCGATCTCCAGACCTGAATTCAACTAGATAGATAGATAGTTTATTTATCCCTGTGGTAAATTCACAACTCTGAGCAGTATTCACCTCCTGAAGAGAAAAACGAAGGGAGAAACCCAACAAAACAAACAAACAAACAAAAAGAAGCTGCAGATAAATATCATGAATGAAGAATTTAAAATGTGCAGATATAATAAAAAAAGAGATGAGCAAATATTAATAAAAGTCTTATGTACTTTAATGTATTTTAATCTGTTGTGATACTTTTGTTCCCCACCTAAATATCGGGTGGTCTGCCATGTTCTAAGTTATTTAACATAGTAGTATGTAAATATCAGTAAATCAATGCTGAAAATCTGTCATCTCATATGAATCTTTAGATCCCATTATGACTTCAGTGTATAGCAACAAGCAAAAGAATTGGCTTTGAAATTTCAGTATTTTTGGAGGGCACTGAAAGTAAAGGATTGTAAGTGAGAGACAACACCGATAGCATGCCTATGACTATAACTTGTGTACTCTTCCTACCTTTGTCTGGAGAAATAACAACCTGACAAGCAGCACCTTACCTGATGGAACTCCAAAGCAAGCTTGAATACACAACCATGAGATAAAGAGAAAGAGATTCATTCTGCTTAAACTCGACTCCATTTTAGGTCTAACAGTTTTGTTCAAAGTCCAGCCGGAAAACAGTGTTCAAACAATTCGGATAACCACAGAAATAAATTTTAACTCTAGGATAAAAAAAAAAAAAATCCTTTCCACACAGCAGCAGGTGGTGCTGTTATTAAACCCAATGTGTTGTGGTTGTTAACACTGTAAAACCTTGATCACTTGTATTTCAGGTACAGTATAATATAAGGATAACCTTTAATACTGAGTGATACTTTAGAGATATTTTCTCTAAAATATTAATTATTGTGCACAATGAGATTCATCCGTATTTTTGAATGGCTCTACTTAAATATATTCAGATGTCAAGACATGTCAAGTCAGGTTTTTTTTTTTTTAATTTCATTTCAACCATATACAATTGTTGTAGTAGCCTATGAGACAATATTCCTCCAGGACCCTGGTGCTACATAAATGCTTAAAGCTACATAAAACAACAAGGAACTAGGGATTAGAACAATTGCACAAGTTTACATAAAGTGCATGTGTGTAAAGACAGTGTAAAAACTAGAGACATACTAAAACAAACAGTACAGTACAGAGTGTACAATATACTGTCCTAAGTATATAGCGCCTCCTAGTGTCAGGGTGTCTTTACAGGAACACCGACACAAACAAAAACGGCAAAACATTCATTCATTTTCTACCGCTTATCCGAACTACCTCGGGTCACGGGGAGCCTGCAGGAGTCATCGGGCATCAAGGCAGGATACACCCTGGACGAAGTGCCAACCCATCACAGGGCACACACACACTCTCATATTCACTCACGCAATCACACACTACGGACAATTTTAAATAGATGCCAATCAACTCACCATGCAAACTCCACACACACAAGGCGGAGGCGGGAATCGAACCCCTAACCTGGAGGTGTGAGGCGAACATGCTAACCAATTTCCCGCAGGCCACCATCTGTTTAATCTCCTACACTGTGGACAATTATAAGGTAGTGCCTTAAGCGCAAGGACCACTCGTCTGCAGGACGATTTCTTCCAAACTGCCATCAGGATAATAAACAATTTCTGCTACTTTTATTTAAAACTCCCACTTGTCTGTCTCACATTCTGTCTGTTACCTGTAGTCACTTCTGTTTTGGTCAGGACATAAGCAGAGTATGTGAAATATTTGTAGTGTACCATTTGGATTCTTGATATCATTATGTGTCTGCTACTTAACACCGACAGAAACAGTGCTCAAAATTGTATTATTTGTCAGTAAACACTATTTGTTCTTCTACTAATGTTGTAGTATTTGGTAAACTCCCCTTTTGCACCATTTTCACTAGAGCTGGCAAGTTTGTATAGTGATCTAAGCCGATTACATCAAATCCACAAACTTTCTGTCTGAACTCAACCTTGAAGGATCTCACTTTTTACAAGCAATAAGCACATGTGCACAGTGATTATAAAATAATGCACACTCCTGAATAGTGATAACTTCCTTTCTTTGTTTTAATTTAAGGTTTATTTTCAATGACTTTTGAGCCCCACTGTAGGTTTAAAATATATGTTTTTATATCTACTGTAATGTACCTAACAATACACGTTTTATGCTGCATCAGTCAGCTGAAATGTGAGTCTATTTAAATAATGCACTATAGTATACAACATTCTGCCTGTTATACACGCTTATACATAAATTCTATGTATTTGGAAATCATGTTACAGCAGTATATTCTGTAATAGTTAAAAAACATTGGGTAACAAAAGGACAAAACAACATTCAGCTTCAAATCACAAGCCATTAGACTCCTGAACAACACTTAACACCACTACCTCACACTCTATATCCCTCACTGACCTCTGCCACACAACACACTGAGCACCTTACACTGTATATATATACTGTATTTTTTCTCTATTGTTTATGTTGTTTCTTTTGTAAGGGAGACGTGCAAAGTACGAATTTCATTGTGTTTTCACTATGCACAATTACAACAAACCTCTTGAACCTTGAACCGCAATTTGAACCAAGCATTTCCAGTAGATAGATAGATAGATAGATAGATAGATAGATAGATAGATAGATAGATAGATAGATAGATAGATAGATAGATAGCATATAACATATGTACAGCATGTAATATATATATATATAGGTATATATGTAAACATTTGTACAGTATGTAATATATATATATATATGTATAGTGAATGTGTACAGTGAATAAATATAAAGGCTATATCAGTGCAGAGATGTGTGGATATTGTTGAAAAATACAAGTAAATGGTTTTAAGGTTATGGCATTAAAAAAATGTGCAAGCTGAATAAACAAGTCCACTAAATATATATATATTAATGTGAAATATTAGACAGAATGTACAGTAAAGTATATATAGATACACATAAATAAAATAGTGCAGATGTAAGGCACAATATGTGTAGGGAATGAGGCGTATAAAAAATACAATATGTAATGTGTAAATTGTACAGACGTTATATACAGTATTTTGTTTACAGTGTTCTAACGGTGTAGTGTAGAGTTCAGTAATGTGATGGTGGATGGAAAGAAGCTGTCCCTGAACCTGCTGGTTTTGGAGCGTATGTTCCTGTATCTCCTTCTTGATGGAAGGAGGTTAAAAATTAGGAACACACTTTTGCACACAAGACGGCTTGAGAATATATTGCACCTTTAAACCAAGTTGCTGTGAAAGAAAGGTGCCCCAGTGGAGGTTGCAAACCACACATCTTTGTGGCCACAGTTTCCTGTGTAATCAATATGAAAGTAAAAGAACATGAGGGCATATGCGCAGACAGGTCAAACACGTGAACTGAAAGACGTTAAAAAACAGCAGACAAAAGTTTGAATATTATCCTATTATTACTATAGTTATTTTAATAGAACTTCAGTAGTTTCAATAGCAATAAAATACTTTCTAATTATACTTATTTTTATACTGTCTCCTCAAAACTATACAACTTCAAAATATTAAGATTTTACTTCTTTGGACTACTCAGTCTTCATTCTATTCCTGAGTAAAGGCTTCATTAACATATGCATCCTGTTAGACTTCATGCATATGGAGTAAAGCTCACTGAAGTCTGTATGAGACAAACCGAAACACACAAACACACACATTACATCTGGACAGTTTAACCCCTGTTCACATCACAGCGAGAGGTCTGGACCTTACAGAAAAGACTTCTAAAGAGCAGCTACAGGGCAAATATGGATTGATTATTAATAATATTTGTGTTTAGTGTAAAGAATTTTAAAACATGATGAAAAGGAACAGACAGAATCCTCTTCCTTCCACAACATTAGAACAGATTGGTGCATGCCTTGTTGCTTTCTTTCTTTCTTTCTTTTTAGTAGCTACAGTCTTGAAACCACAAGAGAGGATCACTCGTCTTCCTCAACGCTCCTCACACTTCGGAGACCTAGGAGATGCACAAACACAGAAAATCAAAGAGCTAAACAGTCTGCAAGGATTTCCATTAAAAAATTACATTTTTAAATTTAAAAAATTGTTTGCTCTTTTGTCTTAATAGACTTAATCTTAATTTAATTTATTTTTTGATTTAAGATCAAAATATAAAAAGAAAAATGTTGTTGATGTCACTGGGTGCAGTCAAGGGATATGTAACAGGAATAACAAATTTCTTTTAATTTACCCAAAGACATATACATTTGCTTGCTTATAAAGTAGGTAAAGTAAGTCTGATACAAAAGTTCTGTTTTATATTGTTTTATATTTTATATTTTATATTGTTATATATTATATTTTCTGTTTTATATTGTTTTATGTT
Source organism: Tachysurus fulvidraco (assembly GCF_022655615.1). Taxonomy (NCBI): domain Eukaryota; kingdom Metazoa; phylum Chordata; class Actinopteri; order Siluriformes; family Bagridae; genus Tachysurus; species Tachysurus fulvidraco. The sequence goes on from NC_062535.1 coordinate 7,103,688, forward strand.
GTATATTTTATATTGCTATTCAAACTACTGAAGGTCTATTAAAATAACTATAGTAATAGGATACTTCTACTACTACTACTACTACTACTACTACTACTACTACTACTACTACTACTACTACTGTACTACTACTAATTGCAATAATAATAATAATAATAATAATAATAATAATAATAATAATAATAATAATAATAATAATAATAATAATAATAATCCTGGAGGTATTTTTCTTTACATAGTCTGTCACCTTTACAAAATGCCTTTACAATACAGTCATAATAAAATAAACAGCTTGTGAAGGAACAATTCTTATAGCAGTTATTACATGTTAACAGACCCAGGCTTGTTTTGCACAATTCCACAACATCAAGTATGATGTGTTGTGGTATAAGAGTAATAAAACTCATTAGGCTATGCTGTTATAGGACGATATACACCAATCAAATCAACCTTAGTCATGTTTTATTTGACTGCTTTTTTTAAAATAAATAAAACAAGGTGCCTGTATTTTTCCCTCTTTGTAGCTTCCGACTAGATTATGATTCTGCCTAATGCCTGATCTGTACCACTTTAATATTTACATTTCACGGCTCACGTCTGTCTATTTTACAGATTCAAATACGATGTAAAACCGGTGTGAACTTTTTTCATAACATAAAAGTCATAATACTCATATGACTGTTATTATGAATAGAATCATATGGTCTTCTAAACTTTCCTATCGTTACTTTCTTTAAAAATGCATTTAAGATGTAATCGATTAAGAGATTTCATGTCGAGCTCTTTCTTAATATCGCATATCACTTCTTTTCTTTAAAGTTGGGAGACTAAAAACATTTTGCTCTGTAATTACAACATAATTCAAACTACAGATTTAACTAATTTACATAAACAAATGGCCCAAACCTAAATCTAGTATAATTTCATAAAACCAAGATAAATGATATAAATACTAAACTATTTTCTGAAATTGGTTTAATAACAAAATTTTATTGATTTCTATCTTGTTTGGCCCGAAAGGTTCCGTCTTCCTTTACGTAATGTGTTAGTATTCCCAAGTAGTTGCAGATTCTTTGTCTATATTTCTAGGTATTTACATTTTTTCTGCACAACAATATTTCATACACATACATACACATATTGGGATACAACACGGGGATGCCGTCATGCTGTAACATGTTTGGGCCTAAAGGAATAAAGATAAAAACCAAAACATCTTCTACACTCGTGGGCTTCCAGGTTTGTATGAACAATTATTTGGAGAAGAACCACAGATGGGTGTAATGGTCAGGTGTCCATAAAATAATAAAATAATTCAGTTACTTAAAACATCATTCAAATTGCTTTATTTTCCAACAAAGATATCATACGAAACAATTTTAAAGTTCTGTTTTAGATCTAGTTCATGTTGACTGCATCCATGGCTCGATACTCGGTAGATGTAGCTGTGGTCGATTGCTCAGGTCTGACGTCACATTGGGTTCAAAATGAAAGAGTAGCATTAAGGGAGAGATTTTCGCTTAAAAGTGTGCTGCTAGCTGCAAAAATGAGAGAGATATTATAAAAGCGTTATGTTTTTATTCGTTCTAACTGGATAGATAGCAAGCAGTGGCGGTTTTGAGCTGATTTTATAGTATTTTTAAGGCACCACACTGATTTGTTTTGTTATGTAGCAGCGTTTAAAGTTAGCATAAGCTAACACAGGTGTTTATATTTCAGTGTAAACTTTGTGCTGGTTAACTGTTGTGCTGGTTAACTGCTTCGTGCTGGTTAACTGTTGTGCTGGTTAACTGTTGTGCTGGTTAACTGCTTTGTGCTGGTTAACTGTTGTGCTGGTTAACTGCTTCGTGCTGGTTAACTGTTGTGCTGGTTAACTGTTGTGCTGGTTAACTGCTTCGTGCTGGTTAACTGTTGTGCTGGTTAACTGCTTCGTGCTGGTTAACTGCTTCGTGCTGGTTAACTGCTTTGTGCTGGTTAACTGTTGTGCTGGTTAACTGTTGTGCTGGTTAACTGTTGTGCTGGTTAACTGCTTTGTGCTGGTTAACTGTTGTGCTGGTTAACTGTTGTGCTGGTTAACTGTTGTGCTGGTTAACTGCTTTGTGCTGGTTAACTGTTGTGCTGGTTAACTGCTTTGTGCTGGTTAACTGCTTTGTGCTGGTTAACTGTTGTGCTGGTTAACTGTTGTGCTGGTTAACTGTTGTGCTGGTTAACTGTTGTGCTGGTTAACTGCTTTGTGCTGGTTAACTGCTTCGTGCTGGTTAACTGCTTCGTGCTGGTTAACTGCTTCGTGCTGGTTAACTGCTTTGTGCTGGTTAACTGCTTTGTGCTGGTTAACTGCTTCGTGCTGGTTAACTGCTTTGTGCTGGTTAACTGCTTCGTGCTGGTTAACTGTTGTGCTGGTTAACTGCTTCGTGCTGGTTAACTGTTGTGCTGGTTAACTGCTTTGTGCTGGTTAACTGTTGGTAGCTGAAACAGAAAGTAGCTCTTTATATGTTTATATTTAGGCAGGTTGCTATAAGATCAGGGTTTTCACTGACAACACTGAATCTTTCAGAATGGAGCTGCAGGTTGTTGGTAAAGTTTTTTTTACTTCAGTTTGCCTTTTGTATTGAAAAGGTTTTGTGTTCCTGTACATTCACAGTGCTTTATAGAGCTGTGGTAAAAGTTGCCTTTAATTGCTTTACAGAGAGAGCAAAGATTTTTTGGTCTCAAGTGGATGTGGACTTGGCGTTTGAAGAGTTGTTGGACTTCCTGCTGTGTTTAAGAGAAGCTATTAAAAGTAAAACTGCCTCGGATAAAGGTAACTGACTCACTGGCTGACTCTCTGGCTGACTTTCTGACTCACTGGCTGACCCTGACTTACAGGCTGACTCTCTGACTTACAGGCTGACTCTCTGACTCACAGAATGACTCACTGGCTGACTCTGACTCACTGGCTGACTCTGACTCACTGGCTGACTCCCTTACTCACAGGTTCACTGACTAATTCACTTGCTCACTGATTTTATTTTAATTTCTGCATCCCTTATTTATACATCTGTATTATGATATGAAGAACACATGCATTGTAAATTATTATAATTGCATTTATCACCCTAACATTACAGTAAAAGCAATGTGTCATCCTGTCATTGTTATAATTTGTTCCCCTACCCTGTTTTTGCTCAGGCTACATCCAGGGCATGAATATTATTATGGAGTCTGAGGTGTCGCTGACTGCAGCTTTGAGGAATGACTCCTTTGAGGAGGTGTTGATCGGTGAAGGTATTATCCAACTAAATTCAGAGTTCCTCAAGCCTCTTTATTTGTTGTCTTAGTCTTGAGAAACAAACTCTTTGTCAGATAAAGGATTTTAACTAACGAAGCTTCGGATAGTTTATAAGGCAACACGCACCCAATTCATGCAGAGAGGTATATAGTTTCTAAGTCCACTGAGAATTGATCTTGGTGTAACTTTTGAGACAGTAATTTTTGGAGCTTGCTGTAATTGAGACAGACAATTAATTATTTTTTTATTTCTAAATGATAGTCATAAATTTTGCTTCCTTAGTTAGATAACATAATTAACACTGCTGATATTAGCTAAAATTACATACTGCTGATGTTTTATGTTACATATCATTTTAAAGATGATTTTACACGCCGTGTAAATAAGGAACTGTATTAATTTTATTGTAAGTTTGCCACATTATCCACTCTAAACATTAATGAATTTTCGACATTTAAGAAACATAGGCTTAAAGTTTAAAAGGAAATGATAGTCATTATACTGCAACCTTCTGCTAATTCAGATTGTAATTCTTAGTCTAAATGTCTTTCTGAATAAGTGGGTACATGAACATCGCTGCCTTCTAACGTAGCTCCGACCACTCTACCATGTTTTACAGACATCCTGACAGTGTCTGTATCAGACTCGCATTGCACTATACTGAAAATGAAGGATCTTCCTGTGCCAGAAGACACCTTGCTTGATGATGCGTCAAGGTTTTTGTCTTACATTATTCTGTTTTGTTGTCTTTTGCTTTTCTAGAAAGTTTGACCTTAATTTGCCCCGATACTTCTTTTGTGTACTTTTTTTTAAGGAACCCAGAGTCTGATAACAGTCAGATGTCTTCATCGGGCAGAAACGATGCTAAGTTAACAGGGAAGTTTGACACGTATGACTATATGATGCTGCTGTCGCCGACAAATCTTTTTTCTGATGACCAGTTGGCCCCTGTTTCACCTGTCCAGCTTTCCTATCAACATCACGACTGCAGCCCAGCCTGTCTCCCTCACCTCCCGTCTCACTCGGACCACTTTCTTGGCTACAACCCCTTGCGAGTGCCTCTTATCTGCCGCTTCCAGCGGCACTGTGCCAAACCACTCATGTTGTCCGTACAACATGAGGACTTGGACTCGGATGTGATCTACAAAGCCCCATGTGGGCGGAGCTTGTGCTGCATGGATGATGTGTATCAGTTCTTACAGCAGACTAACAGCCTTGGGGTCCTGCAGCAGACCAATTTCAGCTTCAATCCACTTGTCCTGCCAGAGCGTCAGGCTCAGCCAAGGCCACTCGCACCCGCTTCTCCTCATCCCACAACCAGTATTTTTGAGCGGGATATAAGCCGTGGGATGGAAGCTGTTCCGGTCACTCTGTGTAATGACTTGGATGGTGTACGACCAAAAGAGTTCCGTTATCGCAAGGATCGCTGGCCTCACGGCTGCTTCTTAAGCAAGGCACCATATTTCCTGACCTGCTGTGACTGCACGGACGGATGCGCAGACAGTTCCAGTTGTTTATGTCTTCAGCTGTCTCTAAAGACTGGAGCAAAGCCAGACGAGCTTTACAGACACCATCGGCTAAATGAGCCTGTGGCCACTGGGTAAGAATAGGAACAGTTGAGCCTACTTATTTACTGTAGTTTACTGTGACCTGAGGTGACACTTCAGACAAAAGCACAACCACTAACTAGAGAACTAGGGCTTACCCATAGCACACTGATGTTTAATTCATCAAAAAAAAAATAGACTAACCAGAAATCACTATAATTAGATGACAATAAAATTCATTCCCATCTCATTTATACCAAACAGGGCTTTTATTTACAAGCTGATATTTACTGTAATTAGTGTTTACAAGACAACAAGCATTTTCTGTACGTGGTTTTATAACCTCAATGCAGGTATGAGCATTGCATAAAATGTACATTTCCAGTCGCAACATCTTTGACACAGAATGTGTGAAAAGGTTTCCAAAGACCTTATCAGCAGATCGCACTTCTGCTTCATTCTTTGTTCATGTATTTTCATACGTCAAGCTGCTCTGCTCTTCACGTAGACTCGTTCAATTAGCCGCCCATTAAACAACACTGTGCTGCTGTGATGTAAACTAGAGATGATAAAATACAGCACAAAGTGTTCACAATAAATTTACCGAGTCTGAGATTGTCAGCTAACGTTAGTAGTCCTGTTATGTGCCTCTGCTAGATCAGTTGCTGCTAATATTAGCAGCTATTCTAATCACCCTGTGACTAATGACACAATTGGAGTTTAGAGTCAACATATGGCACTTCCTCTGACGTGGTGGTCTCTTGAGAGCTTTTCTCTTTGTGGGACAATTTATTTTTGGAGAATCGCTTTGGATGGAACAACGAAGGGAGAGGCTGTATTTTAACAGCTTTATCCAACTTACTATACTTTTAAAGGAAATCTAAACATAAAAGTGCTTAAGTATTATAACCAGGATCTGGTCTGATCCTTAGTCTGTCCCCAGGCTGAAAGACATTATATTAAATAGATTTATTACAGTAAAGAATGTGATAGCTGTAGTAATATCTCTGTGAATAGATTAGAATATTGGCAATAAAACCAGTGAGGTACATAATGTTACAGCAACATAGGAGATACAGAACTACACCAAGCACATTGAATATTAAAGAAAGATACGTACAACATTCAGAGTGAAGGAAAAAGGAGCGAGATTATATAGGAGCACAGCGTTGTACAAGGTTGTCTATGGCAGAGGAGTTGAATGACTTTAAGGAGATGTTTCAGCGATGACACACTGTGGCATCTTGAGTCCTTCACCTTTTGCACCATTGGGAGGAAACCTGGAAGGGAGGGTCTGTATTTGTCTAATCTCCAACTGACTATATCTTTAAGAAAACCTGTCTGACTGTGAGATAAACTGAAAGTGTTTAAGTAATATAAGCAGGATGTGAGCAAGCCAATCCCCAAACTGAGTTTTCTCCACTACCCCAGATGCACTATGCATGCTGTATATTTTGTATAGTCCTGTTTAATCCTGTTTTATAGTCCTGCAATATCTTATTGATTGAAAAAGTGATGAACGTGGGCTCACTTTGCGTTCTGTAATCCGTTCTTAATCCTTGTCTTCACAGGCTGTACGAATGTGGTCCATGGTGCGGATGTCAAAAAAGCAGCTGTCAGAATCGTGTGGTCCAGCATGGACTCCGTGTCCGCTTGCAGGTGTTTCGCACCATTGACAAAGGATGGGGGGTGCGTTGCTGTGACGACCTCGACACAGGCACCTTCATCTGTACCTACGCAGGTAACTACAGTACGATGTCCTTAAATGGTTACATACGTGTGGCTTTAAGACGTCCGTCCGTGTGCACGTGCTTTTTCCATGTATGGAATATTCGGATATTGGATAACAAACATTATCGTATTTTATATCCTAGGTGTTGTCCTCAGACTAGAGAAGAACTTAGAGGAACCCTTTCTCCCTAAAGCCCAGAAGGAGGAGCAGCTTTCGGATGATGAGGTGGAGGTGGTGGAGGAGTGGACGCTTCCCTCAGGGCAGAAGAAAACAGGAACGTCGACTACTGAGACACTGGATACTTCTCCAGCACTTTACGTTCCTGTGATTCAGAGGTCTGCAGACCAGCCCTCTACACCGCACAATGGGAGAGAACAGCCGGAGCACACGGTTAGCTACCATGTCTCATGCTTTTCATATGAAAACATGACTGGAATTTGAATTTTGGATTAATCAGCAGTGTTTTAAGTACGTATCTATAAGAACTATGATGTTGCCTCTGTATTTTTAATGTGGCTTGACTGACCGTTTAAATAAAAACTAATAGCACTTCACAGGCTGTACGAATCTGATTGTTTTTTCCTGTTTGTGAATTGTTGCTGCTAGGCAATAGCCAGTGATGAATGTTCTACCGTATAGCATGTCTTTTTTTATTATTTTTTTATTTAATTTATTTCGTTTTTTAAACATTTTCTTTGGTTTCTTACTTTTTCTGGAAGGCCATAATAATAAGAAAGTTTCATAAAGTTCAGGGTAAGGACCATATATAACGTACATGGACCATGTTGCTATATAAAAAAAATTATTCTTATTCTAAATCAAATATCCCTTTGATTTTTCAGGGTGACCAGAAGGAACTGAACAGCTGTTCATCACCTAATCCCAATCACACAGGTAATTAATACTCGTGTCCCTTCTGTTCATTCATAAAGAATGATAAAAGGTTCATTCATAAATTGAGTCATTTTATATTCCTGTATATTTGTATGTGTAGAAATCAAAGAGCAACGTAACAAAGAAGGGGTGAGGAAGAGACTTCGGGTGGATGACAAGAAAAACGGTGGTATTGTACATCGAGATCAGAGGGTGCGTAAAGTATTCAAACCCGACTCTCAGGAAAAGACGTATTATCTTGATGGTTCAAAAGAAGGAAACGTGGGAAGGTTTATTAATGTAAGTATAGCTTTGGAAAACACTATTAAACTATCAGTTTAAACAGACAGGTGTTTATTTTGTTCTAACATTATTTTTATGTTTGACATCACAGCACAGCTGCAATCCCAACCTGTTTGTCCAGAACGTTTTTGTCGATACCCACGATCCCAATTTCCCAGTAATTGCTTTCTTTACAAGCCAGTAAGTTCCTCAGGAGCACTGCAATGTGGCTGCAACAGTGAAGCATTGCTTGTTAGTTTTTCTGTCCTCATTCAGTGTTGTGTTATTAAGATAGATTAGATTAGATTCAACTTTATTGTCATTACACATGTACAAGGCAATGAAACGCAGTTTAGGTCTAACCAGAGTGCAATAGCAGCAAGTGCAGGATACACAGTGTTTACATAAGTTAAATAAAATGGTAATATAGGAGTTTACAGATGTGTGTGTACTATGAACATAATATACAGATGGCTGTTACTATAAACTGAAATTTACAGAAGGATGTGTGCTGTAACAAAATATATGGCTATTACTATAAACAGTAATTTACAGATGTGTATGTGCTATGAACATAACATACAGATGAATATATATGTACTATGAACATAATATACAGATGGCTATTACTATAGATGAGCAAAGCTGTGGATATTCAGATCATTCATTTTACCTGCATGATAGCCAGGAACGTGACCTTGTTTTCGTTTTACAGGCCAATCATAGCAGGGACTGAGCTGACCTGGAATTATTTCTATAAAACAGGAAGTGATCCTGAGCATGAGGTACCGTGTCTGTGTGGTTCAACTGACTGCCAAGCAGTTATCATCTGACCGTCATGACCGCCTATGTGAGAGGTTAGCTCAGGAGTAAGGCTAAGCATAAGACTTGAGGCTCAGAAACATCGCAGAACTGCGGATATAAAATCTGCGCAACGTGCTTTCATTTCCAAGCAGTAAAAGCTCAGCGTCGGCGTATTTCTGAACATTGCTTTCAATAATAAAAGCTGAATAAAGTCAGATGGTGTTTGATGGTTCTACACTGTTCATCTGTTAAAAATAGTAGAAACAGTCATTCTTTAATGGTTAATAACTGTGTTTTTTTTTGTACATTGTTCAAAATAAAATGTTTCAGGAAATAAAATCTGCATCTTTCACAGCCTGACATGGCTGTGCTCTTGGATGATGTGGAATTTACTGATCAAATCATCTGTTATTGCACTGTGTAAAGTAATTAATAGTTGTTTGGATTTAAGATGTATTGTGATTGTGATGCCTGATCTTGGCTTGGTGTTTGCCTTCTGAACAAATAATACAATATATTATCTAATCATCTACGTACATGTTTTATATTTCTATGGTATATAATTGGTATATAAACACAGTGTAGCCTTTTTTCCCTCAGCACTGGAGGAGGTTTTATTCCAAATTGGCCTGGTTAAGAAATACTCTAGTCGCCCTGAGGCTTTCTAGCACTTATTCAGAATTAAATCCTGAAATAAGATTCTGAAAACAAATGCAGTGTAAGAGAAACTGTTTGTGTACAGATTCACCTCTATACAGAAATACAGATATAGACCATGTCACTACAGATTCATGGCTTCTTACCGAGCTACACCAGGAAAATCCCCTAGAGTTTGTTTTTTAATCTTAGAGTTTTTGGGTTTATACAAAAGCCACAGGCTTTCTGTTCATATATCTAAACATGTTAATCTGTCACATGTTGCATCATCAGATTTAAAGGTAAGCCAAAATCAAATAAGATATGCCCTAATTTGACTGAAATTTATTTTTTATTGATACTAATGAAAAAAGCAAAAGTAGGCCACACCCCAGTTCTGAGGAAACCCCACAAAATGTCATGGGGTGCAGAGCCTATGAAGTGAAACTATACATTTAGAGCATCGTTGGCCAGCGTGCTGCAGGTTCTCAGGTCAATTAGAAGCCTGGGGTTATTTGGGTTGGACTGAAATATCACAAACACCAGTCCTAGCAGATAAGTGTGACAAACTAAAACCCTTAAACCTGACTATTCAGTTTGGAAGTTTCACCTGGTCTTTAAAAGAAGGATATAATCTCAAATGGTTTCAAGTCGATAATATAGCACTTAAAAAAAAAAAAAGCAACTTTACAGCAATGTAAAGAATTCAAATGGGCAAGCTAAAGACACTCCACCCCATGAACATGCTTTTGGGTCTGGACTTTCAAACCTGAGTAAACTGACAATCACGTCCCCATGTCTGGGCTTCTTAAAACTGCACAGTCTCTGCGCCCAGCAGCACTCAGTCATGGAGTCAGATTGCTTGAGGAAAGAAACCACTTAAAAAAAAAATTAAAAAAAAAAAAGTCACCCCAGAACCAGGGTTTGGAACCTGTGACTACACCTTTGGATGGGACATGAGATCAAATGGGACAAGTGTAAATTAATACATCACGTTTATTGATTTAAAAACATTAAAATAAATCACAAGTGCACATATTTGATAAGTCTTTAAAATTCCTGGGACTGAACGTCCTTGCTGGTGTTGGCCTCTCGGGGTGCCTTGGTCTTCTTGGGCAGGAGTTGGGCCTGGATGTTGGGCAGCACGCCTCCTTCACTGATGGTGACGCCACCCAGCAGCGTGTTCAGCTCCTCGTCGTTCCTCACCGCCAGCTGAATGTGGCGTGGAGCGATGCGCATCTTCTTGTTATCTCTGCTGGCGTTTCCGGCAAGTTCCAGTACCTCCGCGGACAGATACTCCAGAACAGCGGTGAGGTAAACAGCAGCACCGGAACCAATCCTGTGCGCGTAGTTGCCTTTCTTCAGGAGACGTGCGATGCGGCCGACCGGAAACTGAAGCCCAGCACGTGTGGAGCGGGACACAGTGGGCTTGGACTTAGCAGCCGCTACAACCTTCTTTCCACGACCAGACATGATGTGTTGAGCTGCTGAGTGAATTAAACTGAGTGAAAGACACATGCAAGACACTTACTAAACTGTTGCAGTGACCAAAAACAAAACTATAAAGTACAAATATATCGACGGGGGGACAGAGAGACAGACACAGAAAAATAAATAAATAAATATAGAAGTTGAAAGCCACTTACTGTGTTAATACTCCGATAAACCAAGCTTGTAACAACAAAAAGAACCAGCATTGACCTGCTTATATATCAGTCATGTAACAAGCTTCACCTGGTCTACAGCACATCAACCAATCAGGTAACAGTCGCAATTAAGATACAATCAGCCTCTGTACTGCAGGTGACTGAACCGGTGGTCTGCCAAGCATTTTATACCTAAACGTTTTTCTCTACCTGAAGTTTTTTTTTTTATTTCATACTTACACGTTATGTAATGTCATGTTTTGTCATGAAGTAGGTCAATGAATAACAGACAAGATTTTTCACATAAAATTAAATCATGCTTTATTGATGTGCTGTGAAAAAAAGAAGGACAAATCATAAAATCTATATGTTATATGGCTAAACGGTTGTGGATATTTGACCATTTATGTACAAGAGCATTAGTGAGGCCAGACAAGTGAGTGTATCCCAAAGGTGCTCAGAAGTTCATCGTAATGCTGGAACAGATTTTGGCCTCTTTGTTTCAGTGGAGGGAAATTTTAAAACTACAACCTACATAGACATTCGATACAATTGCCAATCCTTTGTGGACGATGCACATATTGGTGATATTTTGCTGTCTTTTTTGTTGTTGTGGCAATGATCAGCATCTCATGCAGCAACAGTGACCTAAATCTCACTGCCAACACTACAAACAAATTCATCGAACGTGGAATAAGTTTAAGACGGTATTTCACCCCCAGAGGACGGGAATGAATAGAGAAACTCTTCAAAACAAATAACACCTGAAAGAAGCTGTGGTACAAACCTGGAAATGCAACCATTTGGTGAGGTCAGTGCGTTATTATGTTTTTGTTACATGACTGACTTTAATTTAATTTTACCACTGACTTTAATTTACTTTAAAACTACCTGTTTTTATACATGACTTTTGTGAATAACAAAAACAAAATAACTGGCATTGCTCTTCCAATACTTTCAGAGGGGTATCTGTCTATCTATCTGTCTGTCTGCGTCTATCTATCTATCTATCTATCTATCTATCTATCTATCTATCTATCTATCTATCTATCTATCTATCAGTCTGCCTATCTATCTATCTATCTATCTATCTATCTATCTATCTATCTATCTATCTATCTATCTATCTACTGTATCTATCTATCGGTCTATCTATCTATCTACTGTATCTATCTATCTGTCTGTCTATCTATCTGTCTGTCTGTCTCTATCTATCTATCTATCTATCTATCTGTCTGTCTATCTATCTATCTATCTGTCTGTCTGTCTGTCTATCTATCTGTCTGTCTGTCTGTCTATCTGTCTGTCTGTCATAGTTGCTTTAAAATGTTAGTTGTATAGAAGGGATGTCATGACATGCATTGAAATGCATATGACTAGAAATAGTCATATCTCAATATGGATTGGTGGCAGAACAACTGTGAATAAAGTTTAGTACCTCAGATAAGATAAACCTACTAATCCCATTTCCGCGATACTAAAACTATTGATGAACTATCGATCCGTTCTGTTACTCACACTATTTATAAGGCAGTGTATTCGCGCATGCGCTCTACTGCACGGCGAACACGTTGGATTTAAAGTCACGTGTCCGCATTAGTGGTCACATGACCACTCTGTACATAACATTGCAGTTTGTTGACATGACCAGAAAGACGTGAATATGACCGCAGTGATGCTGTTAATGATTTCTTTGGCCTTTATGGCCGTATCGACGAATCAGGTGAAAATCCCTCCACATGAAGAAGTAGCACGAATGGCGCGGTTCGTCGTTAACCACTGCGACTGGACCTCCATGGCCACCATCTCCAGTCACGAGCCCGTGAAGGGACAGCCGTTCTCCAACACCTTCTCCATTAGCGACGGACAGCTGGGTAACGGCACCGGGATCCCCTACATGTACCTCACACACATGGAGATCTCTGTGCAGGATCTGCAGGTGAGAAAAACCTGGAGACTTCAACTAAAGTTTATTAGACATTCAGATACAGGACCTCAGGGTTCAGGACTTCTCAAAGCTTCACCTTAAAACTATTTGTACAGCAATATAGAATGTCACAAAATCCAGGTGTTGATTTTAATTTTTAATAAGAAATGCAGAGGTGACATATGCAAGGAAATAGTCACTGAGATCAAATAAGGAAGAAACACTAAGAGAAACCAGACACAATAGGGAACTGGACACTACAACAGATATATTGCATTAACAGCCACTCCTTATATCCAGAGCGACTTACATTACATTATGTTTATACAACTGACCAATTAAGGGTTAAGGGCCTTGCTCAGGACCCCAACAGGGGCGAATTAGTGGACCCAGGATTGAACTTACAACCTTCCGACAAACCTGGAAATGCAACCATTTGGTGAGGTCAGTGTGTTATTGTGTTTTTGTTACGTGACTGAATTTAATTTAATTTTACCACTGACTTTAATTTACTTTAAAACTACCTGTTTTTATACATTTTTGTACTTTTGTGAATAACAAAAACAAAATAATTGGCATTGCTCTTACAATACTTTCAGAGGGGTGTCTGTCTGTCTGCGCCTGTCTGTCTGTCTGCGCCTGTCTGTCTGTCTGCGTCTATCTGTCTGTCTGTCTGTCTGTCTGTCTGTCTGTCTGCGCCTGTCTGTCTGTCTGTCTGTCTGTCTGCCAGACTCTAAAGGGAACTGGACACCACAACAGATATATTGCATTAACAGCATTTAGCAGACGCCCCTTTTATCCAAAGCGACTTAAATTACATTATGTTTATAAAACTGAGCAATTAAGGGTTAAGGGCCTTGCTCAGGACCCCGACAGTGGCGACTTAGTAGACTTGGGATTGAACTCACACATTACATTGCCACCAATTACACACCTGTTTTTGTGCTGTGTTTAACGGACACATAATTTAAGGAAATATCCAGATGTCTGATATAAACTCTTTATACATTTTCCTCTGGCTGTAAAAGAAGCCAGAATCATCAGATATCTAGCAGGTAGTATGCGATGTTTGAGGTCATAAGGGTCTTTCTTCACATATACCAGCTTTAGAGGTTGGGGTCAGAGCACAGGGTCAGCCATTATTCAGGGTGGGTTAAGGGCAGTGTTCAAGGGCCCAACAGTGGCAGCTTGACAGGGCTGGAGCTTGAACCCTGACCTTCCAGTCAACATCCCGGAACCTTAACTGCTTGAGCTGCCATATGATGACCAAGCGTCTTCACCTTGGTCTCATCAGGCCAGAGGATAATGTTTCATAACTTGTAGTTTGTGCAAGTTTGCAATCCATAGCCATGCTGCTACTTTGCTTAGAGAGAGAAGGGTCTGTTTCTCAATCAACCTTCCATAAATGTCATAAGTGTTCAGCCCTTTTCTAATTGTGCTGTCAGGAACACAAACTTCTAATGTGCTTGCAAAGACCTTTAGGTCACATGATGTATCCTCTGACCACCAAACGGCCAAAAGTTCTGCTGTAGTTACATTTCTTGATATTTAGTTAACCTTGTGCAATTCATTATTAATACCCGACTCTAATTATTTTCTTAACGATATATTGATATCTTGATATAATTAAATCTCTTAGTGATTTAGGAGAGGTGTACTTATTTCTTCCCACCTGCTTTCTGAATGTTGGATTGTTTTTCAAAAAAAAAAGGAACTTAATCTGTTTTTCTGTAGAATTTAGTTTCATTGTTATTTAGGCCCTGATAAATAAAACACAGAAAAGTTGGGTGTGCTTGATTTTTTTCCATGACTGCAAGGGAATTATTTGCAGAACTTTCTTTAATAGGGATATGAGAGTATTTACTCAGCAAAAATAATTGCACACATTCAAGTCATAAAATGTCTAGTCATCCAAGTAAGTGATTCAGCCAGTAGCTGTGACTTGGCAGTTTTTGACAAACCCGCTGCATGTTAGTGATCTTTATTATCTTCCCAAAACGGAGACTCTGGCAGCACGAGACATCGTCCTTTTAAGTGTTTGTCACGTAATACTTATGAATTACAGTTAACATCACATGTCCCTCTTTATTAATCATCTGTGAATGAAAGTAACTTTTTTTTTTGTTTTTGGCTTAATCACCGAATGACACTGAACACGAAGTGACCCGAATCACTTTTTACCCGAACCCGATGTGCATAATCTTTTTTATTTTAAGAAAGACCCGACCCGAGACAAACCCGAAAAAATTAGACCCGAGTCCGACCCGTTTGCATTTTTTTCTGACCCGAACGTTGCGTAACTCTACACTAAAGTAACCGCTACAGCGTGGATTCAAAATTGATTGACAGGTCTGTTTCAACGAGAATGAGCTTACCGCCAGCCACACGTCACCAGCCACATGTCACAGGTGGTCTTGGCAAACAGAGGAGAGGTTGGAAAAGGACTCGAGTCGATGCACACACACACACACACACACGAGATATAGTAGTTCGGGTCTTCTCGGGTCCGTTCGGTAAAAACACATTCATTTTAAATTACCCGAGACCCGATGGCTCTATTATCATACCCGACCCGTGTCCGAGGCACACGTGAAACTTTTAGACCCGAACCCGCTCGGCTCTCGGGTCAGACCTCGGGTTTTCGGATCTTAGTGGACCCGTGAAGACCTCTACACTGAACTAAAACCTGACCATGGTTGTGATTGACCGCTGTTTGTGTTTATATTTTTGTTCCACAGGTGAATCCACAGGCCTCTCTCTCTGTATCTCTCGCTCAGACACATTTCTGTAAGCACAAAGGTTATGACCCCCAGAGCCCCCTGTGTGCTCACGTTATCCTCTCTGGCTCTGTACACGAGGTAAGAAAACACAACACAGACGCACAATTAGAAAACAACGTTGACCATAATCTTATTATTTAGGCAAAGCCTCACCTTGATGGACTAGTCTATGCTATCTGAAGTCACAATAATTCCTTACAAACTTAAAAATTGAAAATAATAATAAAAAAGCATTTATCGCATATATTATATTAGAATGTATTAATGCAGATATTTAAGTTTTTATTTACTTTTGCAGTTCTTACATATACCATTTCCCTGCTTTTGGGCTTGACAGCAAATAAGCAAAACAAACAAAAAAACCTAGCTCTTGTAGTAGGCTTGTAAAACTCTACCGCACAGAACACGCTGTAATGATCTGTAATGCCGACTACACCCAGACTTCCTCACCCTGATGTCAGTAACACTCTTGTGGTTAAATGAACACAAGCCCCAACAGCCACACTACAATGTTTATTGCCTTCCCAAAAGAGTGGACGTTAATATAACAGGGGACTAAATCTGGAATAGAAAGAGCAAACATCTTCAAAAAGCACACACACATGTGACGGTAAGGTGTGCATAAACTTTTAGCTACATACATCGTGCACATCTGCGACAGTTAGGTTGTACCTTTATAAAACAGGGAGTGGATGGGAGGGATGGCACACTACAAAACAAAACTAAACCAGCCAATCACGGACATCCGTGAGCTCATAAATGTGGAAGAGAGCAAATAATTGGATGTGTTGCAGTTGAGGCAGTGATGCAGCATAAGCCGGCAGTCTGAAAAGCTGTGGCTGGTGGCTTCATATGTCCCATGTGTTCATTTTCACCTTTGCCGATTGGAAGCTGAAGCAAAATGGAGAAAAATCTAAACAGAGAGCATCATGATTTTTTTTTTCTCAGGTATAACAGGAAACCAAGCTGCGGTGCGGCTGACGTGAAACAGTAACACTGAAATGGATGATGTTGGGTGTGTGACTGTGTGCGCCTGCCGCAGTGTAGGACCCAGGGCTTTCCTTGTTTAATGCACAAGGAGCAATTAACCATGTCCAGTGCACATGCCTGGTTCAAATAAACCCTTTGTAGAAGTGTATAAACCTCCATCACACTAACTGGGAGAGTTGTTATAGGTTTTGTTGCTTACAGCAAGGCGACACAGGCTAAGTACATTTATTTAAAATAAAGATTTGGCTCATCCATGTGGGGAGAACAAGGTGTTAGAATGACAAATGGATCATCACTTGGTTTACTTTCTCCAATGCAAATTTACTTCCTTCTCTTTTCTAGGTCTTTTAGCCACACATACATTTCAAGTAGAAAAGGGAGACTGTAATGTTAATTCCCAAGTACCTACTAGTCGAATAGTGACACGTCTTAACTGATGCTCACGCTGTAGTTTGTTACGTTTCCTAAACAGGCTGTGACAAAGAAATAAAAAATGATGAATTTTTAAGGCATCACAGAATAGAATGCACACGTCCTCATAATATATTTTAATGAGACATTCATTTTGATATATTAAACAAATCAAACCATTTTTAGTTTTGTTTTGAGCAACAGTATCTTCACTTTAATGTGACTGAAGTTTATCTTCCTTGACCTTTTAACAGGGCTTTTTATAGGCAAGTTGTTTACGATATAGAGCGAAGAGAAAAAAAAAAGAACATCCTCCCTCAATTTGGTGTTTTTAATTTATCAAGCGCTCAAATAACCAAATACCAAATTCTATGAACAACAACAACAAAAAAAGAATAAATAAATATCTTCAGGTGACAAAAATCCCCAACAGATTTTAATGTGTAGTATTTTTATTTTTATTTTTTTTAATTTTCCAAAAAATAAACCAACCTTCAGAAAAAGATGGGGAAAAATAAGTAGACCCGATAATTCACCTTTCGCAACAATAACCTGAAGTAAATCCACTGCTTCAGTTGGTGAAATTGCAAACAAATGATTCTGCTTTTTAAACTCCTACCAGTGAAGACACATGTAATTAGTTTCTATTAGAGCTGTACAGATGCTCAACACGCGTGAATGGAAGTGGGCTTTGACTGAATGCATGTTCTGATGATGTCACATGTCTTGGGCCAAATCTGTAGTTATGTAATGGAAAAATTGCAAGCTCTGCCAAATTTAGGCAGTTTTGGCTCAAGGCTCAAGGCTGCAGTTGTTGGGCTCTTGAGCAACCGTGATGAGATCTGTGAATAAATTCTCCATTCTTCTGTGTTGATTTTAGGTGAATGATACAGAAGCTGAATTTGCAAAGAAGGCGCTGTTCAGCAGGCATCCTGAAATGATCGACTGGCCCGTTGACCATAACTGGTTCTTTGCTAAAATGGAAATAAGCCAGGTTTGGGTGTTGGACTACTTCGGAGGGGTGAAGATGGTGTCGCCTGAAGACTACTACAAAGCTACACCGTTCTGAAGAGCACCCGTGTGTGGAGTGATGCGTGTCTCTGCTTTCAGACTAAATCGCTTCTGAGTTTAAGGGACAACCATCATTTTTTTATACTTAAAATAATCACTATATTTATCTGATTCTGTGTCACTTTTGTAAAGACACTATTTTTGATAATAGATTTTTAACTTTTAAATCATGCTGTTTAGCAGCTTTTTACTACAAAGTCGTCTGTCATTCTGACAGGCATACAGGCGAGTGAGCTTTTGTTTCAAATGATTCACCTTTTTTTTTTTTTTTTTGGCCCAGTCTGTTCGTTACATGGTGTGACGAATGAGCCTTGATTTCTTTTCATTAATATGGTTTCCTTCAGTGCCATGTGTTCTTGCTGATGCTGATGTTGTGTTATGTTGTAAAAGTGTTGAAAGTATGATCTGTAAAAAAAAAAAAGGCTCGAGTGAAATAAAGTTTAACTGCTTTCACCAAGCCACAGTGAGTGTGGTTTTGATTTAACATCTTGCCGCCTGTCTTTTTGGCCTCCATTCTGTTTTTTTTTAGATAACAATATTGCCATTTTGTCTGCTAAACATCTCCGTTTCACTCGACTTGTGTTCAAAGGCACTTTGTTAAGTGTGCAAAAGCAAATTCATGAACAAACCTGTGAACAGACTCGAGCCCTAATATGCTCCTTAAGGTCGGTCTCGTGACCATCGTTTCCCCTCCTGAACACAGTAGCCATCCTCCTAATCCTCACATCCCCACACAACTTCATGTAACAGCAAAGGAAGTCTCAGAAAGTAGGCCACAAGGTATCAGTCTTCTGCAGCAGCCGTGTTCAAAGGGGAGGTGAGACGTCAGCATCACCAGGTGGAGCTCAGAGGAGCCACTTCCTTTTAAGCCCGGAGCTTCAAAGAAGTGGTGGTATCTACGGTACAGCTGTGTTTAGAGATCTCTCAGCAACTCTGTGTGCCTAGGCACCAAAACCTCTGGACCAGACCTAGTGTTGTAGTGTTTGTTGCTCAAAATACTGACGGAAATCCAGTGACCAGTGAAGAAGAGCTGGGACTCTGTGATCAGCTGTTATTATGGAGCTTCAGAAGATTGGTGCTTTGGTGCTACTGATCTTCATCGTCTCTCCTGCAGGTACGTAGAACTTAAACCTTTTCCGTGCTTTCTTCATCTCCTGAGGTGTTTTTAACTTGGAGAATGTTGGGATTATTGAAAAGTAGCGTGAGAAAGAATTGGGGTTCTGTGCAGTCAGGAACACGAGATATATGCATTGAACAAAACATCCGCTGAAAAGCAGGGCCTCGTTTCAAGTCGAGTCTGCCATCTTTGTTGTAACCAAATTGGAGTATGATGGGTGTCTTTTTTTTTTTTCTGCACCAACATCCATTCTGGTCAAGAAGGTCCACAAATTTCCTTTTTAATTTTGGCAGCTAGGATATTGTTCATACAAGTGCACAACTGTGTGTGTATGCGGGTATATCAGAGCAGTAAACATCTTTCAGGTTCTGTGTGAGAGCCATAAGTTGCTGTTATCCGTAATATACGTTATTATATTGTTTGGACATTTTGGCATCTTCTAGCATTATATTTGTTTTGATGACCATTTTGTATAAATAACAATTTTTATAAATAACATTTTTATTTTATTTTATATAATATAAATCCTTCTGTGAAAATACGTCTGAAAACATGACGACTTCAACTTGCTTCGATTGGAAAGAGAATCAGATTTTCTATGATCCCAAAAATTTGATAGCACAGTTTATTTCGAGGCCATGATTTGTTTGGCCTTGTGTTTAAATGTATGTTTAGTTCTTTTTTTTTTATTATTATTATCCTTTCTTTGAATTTGCAGTTTTTCAAAACAATACTGTGTGTTAAATGCTTACTTAGCACACGATCGAACAAATAATTCTCGATAAATATAAAAAAAAACCCTCAAAACTATAGCTAACAGTTTAAATATTCCATTTGGAGCAGCGCACTAAGACCGAGTTACGTATTTTCAATAAGTGTATTAAAATATGTTCGTTATGTTCACTAAACCCTGAAATTAAATTCTGAGCGACAAACAGATCCATGGATTTATATACCTACTTTACACGATCTTTGTACTTCAAAAAACAATACACAAGGTTCTATACCTCGATAATTCAGATATCACTGAGACGATACGTTTCAGTGTGTTAAATTGTACTTGGCTGCACAAATGATTCTTGATTCATTCCGTAAACTTTATTCGAATCCTATGTATAACGATATAGAACTGTTTGCACTCTTAACATTAACACTAAAAGCACTTCCTCGAAAATAATCCAGTTTGAGACGTGTTTGAGTTTCTAAAATGCAGTTTGTGGAAATGAAGACAGCAGATTTGAAGAAGTGTTGACTGCTTCAAAAGTATTCGAAATAAAGATTAGTAGAATATATATACTGTAATAGAACCTAAGTAATTTTTTGTTCAGATGTATGTGTAGCAGACATTTACGTCTGTCTGTGAAGATTTATTGTTATAGATGTGTTTAACCCAATGCATTCGAATTTTTAATGTTTATATGTTGAAACAAAAAGTTGATAAAAACCCCTCAGTGTGTGTTTCGGTGGGTTCGTAGATTGACGAGAAATGAACAGTGTTTTTGTCAAAAGGTTGCAATCCCATGTAGCTTTTATCCAAAGTGACGTAGAAGTTACTGGCCTACAAAGCTATTGTGTCTATTGGAACGTCCAATGAGGGACAAAATAGTCACAAAGCGTCCTAGTGTGACTAGAATACAAGTAATTCTTCTTTAAGTTTCTGTTAAAAGCTGACTTTCTCATTCCTTTCATTTCAGTGACATTTATTTATTGCTTTTTTTAAAATATATTTTATTTTTACATCAATTAAAAAATTCTACTTGATTTAAAAACTATATCCAAAATATCCAATCAGATCCCTTCGTCTCTTTATGGACCTGACATCCGATCATAAGTTACTTAAAAAGATCCAGCACTTATGCAAATTACTCAGCAAACCATGAAGACGTGGTCCGACATTGTTTAATTTCACTCAGACGTAAGTAGAGTCGTAAGAAAATGTCCGAACACTGAACTTGTCCCTAATGTTAATATTATTTGTCATAAGTTTTTATATAAATTGGGGTGCGGGGTGAAAGCTGTGAAATGGCGAGCATTAGGCATTCGGCCATGCTGTGGGGGAAAACATAGGGCCCTAAGGGTACTGCATTTAATATTTCAAAGTTTTATAGTACATTTGTCTTTCACTTTACTATCATTTCGACTAATCTGTTTAGGCTTTTATGACACAATACCTACAAATATATATTTAATAAAATGGACATTTTGCTACTTTTTCCAGGAGATAATGAACCTATAATTTACCCAGCACAGTCTGTTCAGCTATATGT
This sequence comes from Tachysurus fulvidraco, assembly GCF_022655615.1. Taxonomy (NCBI): domain Eukaryota; kingdom Metazoa; phylum Chordata; class Actinopteri; order Siluriformes; family Bagridae; genus Tachysurus; species Tachysurus fulvidraco. The sequence goes on from NC_062535.1 coordinate 7,125,039, forward strand.
TTTAGCAGAATAACAAATGACTGATTGGGAAATCCTTTGTTTTGTCTGACCAAAATAGATTCCCGGTAATGATGCAGTGTTTTTGTGTGAGATGGAAAATCTCAGACATATAATCACAACAGAAAATATGCTGAGTAGCCCTGTTAGTAAACTTAAAAAAAAACACCTATATATACACCTATATATATATCTGTCTTTCTTTTATGCTGATCTAAGGTCAGTTTTGTTGTTTTTCATGAGTTACGGTTTGTTTTCATGGGAAAAAAGCTGTTCCCAGATCAGCCTTCGCTTGTGAACATCTGCATGGCCTCGGCTGTAATTGCTCATAGAGGAACCTCTGTGTAGGAGGGCAATTTCCGTCTACAAGCCTGAATAAAGCAGGCCCTTGCGCTGACACTATTACTCAACTTAAAAGTATGAATCTTTTACCCCGAATCTAGGGGTAAACACGCTAAGTTTCAAGAAGGTCTGCACCTCTCATGCTTTGACGTGTGACATTGAGAAACTCTGGAAAGTTGTATTTTCTTGCTGTGTCTCTGTTCTGGGGGATGTTCCTACAGTGTTGGTTGATGAACATTTGCATCTTGGGGAAACAGGGTTCAGGTTTTTATTCTGGCTGCTCGCTTCATGAACAGAATGGTGTTGAAATCATGTACGATATTATACACATGTAAAAGTGTACAACTAAATAAATCCACAGTGAAAGGAAATGTGGTGATTCTGTACACATCACTGGTGGATTTCTTTCTGTCTGCACATGAAGGTTTTTTGTTATTTCAATTATGTTTTGCCTGCATAGCAAGAGACTTGATGAGAATGGACGAGAGAAGCCAAATACTTCATACTGTAGGTTTTGGTGATTTGTTCCGGTCATTTTTTTTTTTTTCAATAATAGTTTGAATTTAGCTGCAGGTAATGTTTTTGGTCAGACAAAATAATAAATGCAAAAGAACAGACAAAGCAAAAATGACAAGCCATTAACGGCCGCAAGGCAGAATGCAGTCAGTCAGCGAGACAGTGAGTTTTTAATCAGGAATATAGTACACTGGATTTTATCATCTTGATTGGTTCCTAAAGCTATAATAAACTTAGTAAAATTGTAAAAGAGGATTATGCTGCCAGGTGGGAACATGCTCCCCAACGTGGGAACAGCAGTTCATTTCAATTCAGAAAACCAGCTGAACGATTTATTGCAATCTGAACATTTAATTTTCCATTTAATTTAAATCTAGTTAATTTAAATGGATTATTTTCACAGTTTTTTTTTTATCTGTAGCTGATTCCATGGAAACCTTTAAGTGTTTACAGCTGTGAAACCACCAAAATGTTAAATGTTTTGTTTGCTTTTACTTTTCCAGCAATAAGATATTGATTTAACGATCAAATTCATATAGACTTATCGTGTGTGTATAAACATATATATAATATATATATATGTATATAAATAACAGTGCAAAAGTGTGATCCAAAGTTATGAGTTCCTTTAAAACTATATGACAGACAGACAGACACTTGCTGTCGATTTAAACTAAACACCGTAGCTCAGCTCTTCCTCTTTGTTTAGTCGCTGACTGCAGGTGTCTTAAAGTGAGGTGGAAATAAAACTCTTAAAATTAGCCACAGGGGCAATTTAAACTCTTTTGTCTAATACTATATTTGATTCTGACCATTCACTGTAAAGCAGCTACATACCTGGTTGTTAGAAATAAGCTGACGGTCAATTTAACAAACCAAAAACAAACAAACAAAATAAATGTGATCAGTAGATGAATGTAAGCAAAAGTTATATATTCTTTTCCTCTTCGACACCTGGAGGTATTTTTCATTTAAGGATGTGAATAAATGTTTTGACCGTCTGTTTTATTCCTGCTGCTTCCATCCGCAGAGTCTGATTGTAGACCCGTTTACGAGAATTTCTAATGAGAATTGCGTAACAGATTTTTTAAGTAACCGCAGCAAACAGTACAAAAAAGTAGGTGTGAGAAAGTCTTAATGCAGACTAAATAACGTTTTCAAAACATACTATAATAACGGCTTCCTAACCCAGCGTTCACACGGCACTCTCAAGTTTCCTACAATTAATTTTTTCCCAATTAAATTTTATTGAATTTGATATTATCACTATTTATTTGTTTGTTTATTTTTGTTTGTTTTCTGGTTGCAGATATCGCAACCAATAGAAGCTTTAACTCGCGTTAAAGCGAACCTGCAACCTCCTTATTTCACCGTTTTCAATTTATTAATATTAATAAGTCACAGATTCTGAATAAATAAAAATTGTAAAAAATAGAAGATACGGTTTTGCTTTAACACTAGCTGTAAACGTCTCTTGGTTGCACAATCTAATTTCTAACATATGACTGTTATCATACAAAAAATGTATTAAAGTGCCACAACATACAAAGAGATACAGTATACATATATATGTGCTTTTCTATTAATAGGCTTCACTGATCTACTAATCTACTGCTGTTTTGGAAAATGTCATCTTCAAACAGTAGGCGTTGTAGTGTCAGGTTACAGTCAATGATATCACTTGAATTTTTTTATTTGAACCAAAAACACCTCCAGTCTATGACGAAATTCGGCAGAATTATAAAACAAGCCATATCTGAGTATCAGACAACTGAAAGGAAAAAGTTCTATGACCTCTTTCTCACCGAAAATGGAGAAAACATATATATATATATATATATTTCAAGTTTACGTATAATTGCGTATGATCTGGTGCCATTGGTCAAGCGAGGATTGTGGATAATGAACGTAAAGTCAGTCTATTCTGAAATAAACTCTTCACGTGTCACAGCTAAACTGCACGTAATTTTTTTCTGTGTGAAAATTGCTACTTAAATGGCTACTTACATGAACATCAGCTAGAATGTGTCTGTGTTTCCTGTGTCTGATATAAGAGCTATCTGGTAGTGTCGCTTCAGACCAAGGCCGGCTAGAAGATAATGGTGATTTCTTCATACAGTATATATTTTTAAATCAGATATTAAAAAACAAGATCTGAGACAGGATCAGTTCTTCACAGGACATAGCAGAGAAACTAGAAACCATGTGGATGTGTGTGGTTGGCATCTATAGACTGAAGTGGGTATGAGTGGGTCCAAAAGTCTCAGTCCACTAGTAAATTTCAGTTTTTCATTATAAATGATGATATCAGCAATAACTTGAGTGAAAAGAAGAATTTTAGAAATATTTACATGACTTTCAGAGAATTTCTTTCTCTCTTTTTTTTTTTTTGCTCCAATGACAGTGAGCACTCGAGCTGCAGGGACTCCACGAGTTTGTATAAATCTATCGGCTTGTGGTCATAACACTCGCTTGAAGAAAAGACATTAGACATGAGGATATATATATATATTTCAAGTTTACGTATAATTGCATATGAGTTGGTGCCATTGTTCAAGCGAGGATTCTGGATACTGTTGTAAAGTCAGTCTGTTCTGAAATAAACTCTTCATGTGTCACAGCTAAACTGCACATAATTTTTTTTCTGTGTGGTTTGGCTACTTACATGAACATCAGCTAGGATGTATCGGTGTTTCCTGTGTCTGATATAAGAGCTATCTGGTAGTGTCGCTTCAGGCCAAGGCCGACTAGAAGATAATGGTGGTTTCATCATACAGTATACACGCCACTTTCCACCCCTCTGTATGTGTACCCCAACATCTAATCAAGACAAGAGTAACGGAAGCTCTTTAAGCGTGTAGTTCACAGAACCACTTTAAATGGGTCATTTTTAAAACAAAAATGACAAAAAAAAAATCTCCATTTTTTTTTTAGTTACATCCATGTGGCTTATGATAACGGCCTCTTCCTCTCAAAGGACCAAAACATATAATAAATAAACACAGATGAGATAAGTCTGATATTTATGAGACTTTGTGAAGACTGAAGGACATAATTCAAATTCAATTCACATATTGTTTTACTAAGTTTAAACAATGCACATTATATATATATATATATATATATATATATATATATATATATATATATATATATATATATATATATATATATATATATATGTATTCTGACTTTATATTCCTGTAAAGCTGCTTTGAGATTTAGATTTATCACTAATGAGCAAGCCAGAGGTGATGGAGGTGGGGAAAAACTCCCTGAGATGATATAAAGAAAAAACCTTGAGAGGAACCAGATTCAAAAGGAAACCTCATCCTCAAACTCAACGTCAGTTCGGGTGACACCAGAGAGTGTAACAGTATATTGTATAGTGAAGTGCTATTGTGTAACCGGAAACGTTTTGGGTAAGTTTGGCATAATTTTTGTTTTTAATCATTTCCACGTGGATTAAAACGGCTTCCTGCTGAAGCCATCAAACGTTCAATATTACGAAGACTCGAGCACAGACCTGAAATTCGAATCCACATAAATGGTCTCTTAGCGGCACGAACCACAGCTATCGCATGTACATAGAGGAATACCAAAGCACCTCGGCCATCGCTTGTTTTGAAGAACATGTTTTATAAAAAGTAAAACATAGCTATAATAGAGATAAATATCTTAAAACAACTAACAAAAAAATGGAATCCTACTCAACTCATCAAAAGGATTTGATGAATTTTAAACAGAAACAGCTCAGTATTTCTGGCTACAAGACAAATCACAGATTTATAACACACTTGTTTCTAATACCTGGTTGCTTCTATAATAACAGCTTGCATCAGGACCCGTACGATGGACGAGTCACACAAAGAGATTTTAAAACTGTATGGTATTGTAGAGACATCTGCATTTGGAATGTGGTAGCTCAGTGGTTAAGGTGTTCGACTACTGGTCGGAAGGTCGCGGGTTCGAACCCCAGGTCCACCAAGCTGCCTCTGCTGGGCCCCTGAGCAAGGCCCTTAACCCTCAGTTGCACAGTTGTAAGTCACTCTGGATAAGGGTGTCTGCTAAATGCTGTAAATGTACAAGGTGTCGATTTTCAACACTCAGTGGTAAAGCTGATAACCTCAGACAGTTTGCTTTCATTAATCATAAACCAAGCATAATTCATAATTCTAACACAAGCCAAGAAACAATACTCAAAAGTTCAATAGAATATACAATGAAAAAAAAAAAGAAATCTTCAGTATAATATGTGCAGATATTTTTTACCCCCCAGATTCTTTTTATGGGTCATCCCTTGTCTTAAGGCACTGTGATAGAGGTGAAGCTTAACCACAGCATTGCACCACTGTGGTGCACTGAAAAGGAAGTTAAGACTTGACCACAGACTACCTGAAAAACCTAGACTTCACTCAAAGCCAGAGCTTTGAGTGATCAGAAGGTGATCATTTCCACGGTGTTATAGAACTCAGCAAAGATACATATTGGTTTCCTGTGCTGTCTTATGTACCTATAAGTGTGTGTGTTTTTTTTTTTAAATCAGATATAAAAAAAAAAGATCTGAGACAGGATCAGTTCTTCACAGGACATAGCAGAGAAACTAGAAACCATGTGGATGTGTGTGGTTGGCATCTATAAACTGAAGTGGGTATGAGTGGGTCCAAAAGACTCAGTCCACTAGTAAATTTCAGTTTTTCATTATAAATGATGATATCACCATCTCTCAGGGTAAGAGGCAAGTATACTACAAGACTCTTCTCTGTTCTTGCACCAAGGTGGTGGAATGAACTTCCCCTAGGGGTCCGGACAGCTGAGTCACTGGCTATTTTCAAGCGGCGGTTGAAGACCTACTTATTCAGGAAACACTTCAGCTAGCACTTCTTTCCTTATCTTTTGCATTTATCTAAAAAAAAAAACCAACCTTTGACATTTTTTCATTGTAACTTTGAACAAATGTTTTAAACTCATGGTATCTTAAGTATGTAACCTAGCGAACCAGCATTAATGTATCCAATGTTAGAGATTTAAGCACTTACAGTATGTACGTCGCTCTGGATAAGGGCGTCTGCCAAATGCTGTAAATGTAAATGTAAATATCAGCAATAACTTGAGTGAAAAGAAGAATTTTAGAAATATTTACATGACTTTCAGAGAATTTCTTTCTCTTTTTTTTTTTTTGCTTCAATGACAGTGAGCACTCGAGCTGCAGGGACTCCACGAGTTTGTATAAATCTATCGGCTTGTGGTCTAAAAACTCGCTTGAAGAAAAGACATTAGAAATGAGGACAATGGTCTCTTAGGTCTCATTTGGTACAAAGCATTTGCTCAATATAACACATTTGTTTACATATAAATATGGACCTATAAATATATTCAATTCAATTCAATCCAAATTTATTTGTATTGTGCTTCTAACAGTGGACATTGTCTCAAAGCAGCTTTGCAGAACATAAGAAACATAATACAAGAAATCTAATACTATACAACGATGAATAGAAAACCAAAATTAATATTAGACATATTTAAATATAAGCAAGCACGAGGTGACTGAGGCGATTGTGGCAAGGAAAAACTCCCTTAGATGGAAGAGGAAGAAACCTTGAGAGGAACCAGTACAGTATGTTCCAATGTTTGTAATAATGTACAGTGAAGATGTTGTGTTTCCTTATTTGTTTTAGAATTCTTAAAAATCTCCAGTTTTTAATCCTATATTTAGTGCGGTCTCAGACTTTTGGACCCTTGTATGCATTATTAAGTATATAGATAAATTGCAAAATGAAGGAAACCCTAAAGGACACTATCTCTGAACAATAATAAAGCCAAAAATCAAACAACCTTTAAGAATAAATAATCAGATGTAGACCCACAACATGGTCAAATGTTTGTGCACAACTGACCATCACACCATGTAGTTCTTCCTCAAACTTTTACCACAGAGTTTGAAGCACAGTTTGTTGTACAGAATGTCCTTTTCTGCTGTACAGTTTACTTTCACTGGAACTGAAAGGCTCAAGCGTCGTTCCAGCATGACGATGCCTCTGTGCATCAAGACATGGTGTGTTAAGGTTGGTGGTGAGTGTCTTGCACAGGGCTCTGAATCTAACTTAATCCCATTCAACACCTTTGGTATGAACTGGAACTCTGACTGAACCCCAGACCTCCTCACATGGACATCAGTGTCTGATCTTACTCTCTGATCCAACATCTAGTCATCCCAGAAAAGTGGATGTTATTCTAACATCGAAGCGGGAACCTCCATGGTTGCGGACTGTTCAATGGTCACGAGTCCACATATTTTTTTGTCCTTAAAGTTTAAGATCATGTTCGGTAAGTTGTAAAATTATTCAGTCTGTCTAAAGATGTCTAACACTAAGATGGCTAATTAAGTGTAATGTCCTCGGTCTACGTGTAGGTCCGAGTATGTCAGAGTTTAGAACCGTTGCCGAGAAGTAAGTATAAGCCTACAATCATTTTGGTTTGTGATTTAAATGAAAGTTGTTGAAAAATCTGCAGCATTATATGAGAGTAGTACATACACGATCTGCACTAATGACAGTGGAAACATTTTTTAAAAACATGTCCAACAGTATAGAACTCACAGTGATGACACACTTGCCTTTTCCCAAGCTTCATATTTAATTTCACATCTACTTTATAAAATTCGACAGAAACGCTTGTTTTTAGCGTGTGTCAGCATCTTTGGAATGGAATTGTTTAAACAATTCTACACACTGAATGTCCATTTCATTAGGAAAACGCGAACACCCAATATTTCATTCATGCAGTGTGGAAATCAGCCAATCACGTGGCAGCAGCACAAGAGCAAGAGCTTGAGTTCATCAAAAACTCAATGTTTTTAGAATTGTTTTGTATTTATTGTTTTTTCTTGTAACTAAAGACTTACAAGAAATGACTTTCTAACTCGTACTTATTGTAGTCGAAATATAGGTGTACTGAACTGAGATGTATTGTATTGTTTCTAATAATTAATCAGTATAAAACCTAATTGCATATTTTTAGATCACGGTAATAAACAAGCTTGTACAGTATAAGTTCATTTGTAAACTGAAGATTAAGCAAGCACGCCAGGTTGAATTTAGTTTTTCTGAAAAATGCGTTTAACGTGAGTGAATTGTTTGCATCGAAAATTTAGTTTTATGTAAAACATGATTTTTATGAAACGATGATTTATGGAATGTAGGTTTGTATGTAATATGGCGGGAGGACGGAATAAAAGAAATAAAATAATATTCATTAATAAAAAATTTGCTTCATTTATCAGTAGTGTTCATTCACTACACTATATTTTATATATACTATATTATTGATCCTGATTCGTAACACATTCTTCATTAAAAATTATTTTAAAACATTATAGTATTATAGTAGCCTTATATTACACTTTAGCAACTACTACTTGGTGTTTTATCACCTTATCACTTCAAAAATCAGTCAGCATATTTCTGAGTAGGTGTATGTTGTAAATATGTCCCACATCAACCTACCTCATACTCCCTCTCTCTCGCTCTCTCTCTCGCTCGCTCTCTCTCTCATATATCTCTTTCACTCACTCAAACGCACACACACTCACACACATGCATGAGCAGTCAGTTACACCACCTTAGCTCGTGCGCTCAGAGGGAGCTGCAGCTGAGGAAACCACTGAACTAGAAACTTGAAACTGTGCATGTGACACAAACCGCAAAAGGCTCACACACCGTGCTTGCACCTTGCCTGACTATATGTGTGTGTGTGTGTGTGTTTCATGGGTCTGAATCTGCATGTGTGTCGTGCTAATGTTTATGTGAAATAGCTATTAGTGTACTTTACTACTTGATATGAGTAGTACATTTTTACCCAGAAACCACAAAGGAATGGGAATGGAATCTTTAGAACTGATATCTTTTTTTTTTCTATTATTATCTTAACATACCTTAACATGCTAATTCTGTGATCCGTTACATGTTTCTTCCACAACTGTGTAATAAACTAAGACATTTAAGAGCAACTTGCTCCTCATGGATGTCTCATATCTTCACTAAATATATAATATATCAAATGACTATAATATGGGCAATTTCACAGTATTTATGCAGTTGAAAGAGATCTAATGCCGAGAGCAAATGTATCATTAGGTTGTAGCTGAGAGCTGTGTTTACTTGTAGTAACCATGTCGCCTAAAGAAGTTGTTTTTCTCTCTAACTGATAATGCCACAAATACGCTATATATATATAAAAATAAATATATATATATATAAAAATTTATATATATATATATATATATATATATATATATATGTATAAATGTAAGACAGAATGTTTTGTCTCTCTCAAACAGAGGCATCAGGACTGTATGATCCAAGGTTCTGCTACGCCCTGGATGTGCTCCTGTTGATCTACGGTATCATAATCACTGCACTGTTCCTGCGACAGAAAGTAAGAAGGATTCAATCAATCAGCTTCACTCATAACATCGACTATATAAAACAGACGCAGAAAAGCCAAACCATTTTCACGGATTAAAAACAATTCGATTTTCCCTCTGTCATAAATATACATCCTATCCCAAGTCCACCAGGCTGCCACTGCTGGGCCCCTGAGCAAGGCCCTTAACCCTCAATTGCTCAGTTGTATAAATTGAAATAAAAATATAAGTCAGTCTGGATAAAGGTGTCTGTACATCCTAAATAAAAAGGATAAATATAAATGTACATCCTCCACCTCTTTAAGGTTAACACCATAGGGTGGCACATTTACACCTTACTGTTTGTTATTTTCTGTCAACCATCTTTTATTCCTTTTATACCAGAGAAATATATCGACAATTAAGTTTTTTTTTATGCACATTTACATTTAAAAATGGAATGTCCATGAAAACAACTTCCTGTTATCATTCATATTTAAGCAGCTACACATTAGTTTATTACTTCATCGTGCTCACGTTTTTCTCTTAGTTATCAATAAGAGCAGCTCGTCTTGGTGAAAACCACAGAGCACTCCGTTAAAGGAGACATTTACTTAGACGTAAGAAACCACAGAACATTATTTTTGAATTTTTAAAAATTAAAAATAAAAATAAATATATATACAGATTGGTGACACAAAAACATATAAAAACACAAAATCTCTTTTCAGAATATTGATTTGTTGTCACGTTAAACACTACTTGCGCAACAAGTTTACAAACTTTCTTACTATAGAAACCAGTAATCGACGACCTGAGCCACGCCCAAAAAGAAAATTAATCAGCACCTTCCGACCAATCAGAATCGTGAATTCACCAGCGCTATGAATACGACGCTGTAGTATATATTCATTATAAAATATTTATAACGTTGAATTATTTACTATGTGTTTATCTTTATTTGATTTAATCTTTAATCTTTTTTTTTTTACTATTCTTTTTATTATGTTTAGCGATACACAATATCCAATTATGCAAAAACATATAACAGATAGATAACTTGATTAGGTAAATATTTCTACTAATAAGCGTGAAATTAGAAATGATATTTAGTTTTATATTTATATATTTTGATATTTGTCCTTGGAAACTATAGATTTAATCGACTGTAGGTAAAAAACAGCTTTTTCTTTGTTCTTTCTTAATTAGCGCCAAAAACCTGCAGATAAACTGCAGAAAGACCCGACCTATGCTGTGAGTATTATTTACTGCTGTTATTACAGGATAATACTCATTTTTATAGCACTGTGATTAAAAAATCTTTTGTTTAATGTGACTTCTTTTGAAAAAGCCTTTAAGTGGAAATCAGTCCGTTTACCACGAGTTGGGAAGAGATGCTGAAGCTGGTCGTGCACGCGGGGTGAGTCAAACGCTCAGACACTATTTATAGCTTTAATCCAGTGTCCAGATACGCTGTTAATTATGTATATGACAATTAAATCAAATGACAAGCCTTAATAAAGCCTAAGTGAAATGTGTGCAGGGTCGCAGGAAGGGGGATGATGACACGTATACGGTAAGGCTCCTCTCAGCACCAGCATATTTACCTCTTTTAAGTGGCAGATGATTGAGGTCAGATAAACAAGGGTGAAAAACAAGATGTTTCTTGATATTAGACACCAGAAAAATGCGTTCACTTAAACTGGTGGGCTAAAACATCTGAAACTTACTATGTAGGTGAGAACATTATGCACGTTCAAAGCCTTTAATAGCACAATTATTCATCTACAGTGAACGCTCATGTAAAGGGTGAAGTAACTCACATTACAGTAGACTAAACAGTGTGAAAGTACAGTAAATGTACAAGTAAGAGTCACACGGACGCACTGTCACACACATTGACCCTAGTTACTGATAGAAAATTTGTGCACCATCTTATAACATGGTTACTCCGTTATAACGCCATTATAAAGCGTACACAGCAATAGACTTGTCTTCTTGTCTTCGTGTCCTTTAAGTCTTGAAAAAAAAAACTTGTACTGGGAACTAATTAGAATTTTTATCAGATTTTATCAGAGTCATTGCTCTATAAGACTCCTTATAGTGCTTTAAGACTCCTAATAGAGTCATATTAAACAAGACATAAATATCCTGAACTATATAAATATATATTCTATATAATCTAACATCCGAGATTATTAATGATTGAATGATTCAATGAATTAATGGTTTAATGATTTAATTAATTAATTTATGTATTGTGTCCAATGACTTTAATTATTCATTGAAGACAAAGCTTGAAATATTTCCATACTGATCTAAATGGTAATATTTTAAATCTGAATATGGATCCCATTAAAAATTCTGTAGAGCGGTACAACATGATATTTTGTCTATGCCTAAGTCTGATAGCAATTCAACCGAGACTCCAGTACAAGTTGTACATCCTGTAAGGCAATGGCAGCACCAAAGTTAAGACTGCTGCTCATAAGGGCATGAGTTCAAATCCCAGCTCTGCTAAGCTGCCACTTTTGGGTTCTTAACCCTTAACTGCTCAGTGGTATAAAAGTTAATGACTCTGGAAAAGAAATATAGGTTTCTCATTTTGACATGGATGTGAGTCTAATGAAAAACCTGCATTATTTATTTTGCAGATGCCAGTAATATTAAAAATAGGATAAAATACTAAATACTAAAAATGTGTAAATACTTTTTTTTTATTGGATATTAACAAAGTTTTCAATACCTTTCCAAAAACAGGCCATGATTTCAGATTAAATAGGAGTAGAATTTAAAAGTAAAATAAAGTCCTACAGGATAAACTGAAATTCCTGTAGGATTTAATGACAAGGGGTTTGATAACATTAGGTTTTGTTCAGAACCTAAAACATTTATCTGAGATTTCTGATGCTAAATCTCCATTTCATGGCTTTCTTTTATATGGTACAATAATAATAATAATATGAATATGAATAAGAATAAGAATACAATTATTATTAGAGTACTTGTTTTTGTTGTTGTTTTTTACATACACCATTTTATTCACAGCCTCTGAGAGATAAAACCGAGGACACGTACAAAGAGATCCAAATGAAGAAAGAAGTAAGTGTAGTTCACTTTGATGTTTTCATGATTGACTTTATTTGCTTGTTTAAGTTTATTCCAGTCTTCTTCGAAAGGTAAACACACTTCTGTTTGAACATATACATAAAAAGTTCAATAACAAGTGAAACGTTTTTTTCTTTTCACAGCGTCGACCCAACGATCAGGTTTACCAGGTGGGTAAATGTCACAGTTTGTTTTTTCATACTAACACATATTCTCATTGTGGTATAATATGACTAGTAAACATTATCACATAGAAGGAAATCTAATCATAAGGACACACTGATCTAGATAATCACACGAACATTTTGCTATGCTTCTCTAAAATATCTACAATAAGGTGTAAAATATTACTGAATGCTGTGATGTTTACATTACAGTGAATTCTCTCTAATCATTTAACTGAACTTAGGCACGAAGTTAAAGACGTACAACAAACTCCAGAATTTATATCAGGGTGTTATATCAAAACATTATTTAAATTCTAGTTGATCTAATTTTGTGTGTGTGTGTGTGTGTGTTTTTGTGTGTGTCAGGGACTGAGTTCTGCGACTAAGGACACCTACGACTCATTGCACATGCAACCTCTGCCTCCTCGTCGCTAAAGCAACATGTTAACCCTTACAGTGTCAGCTAGCTTTCACATAACCACATGGCTTCAACTCTTCACTATAGACCCTGTTGACTTGGTTGTCTTGATAACATTTGCTCTCAAGTGTGTGTGTGTTTGTGTGTGTTTGTGTGTGTGTAAGGAAAACGTTGACAGCTTTCTTCACTTCAGTGTTTTTAGTTGGAACAGCTCATCTTTTCTTATAAGTGGATCGTATTAATCATGACGTCAGAAATTTTACGTCCGACTCATTTTCCTGTTTGAAACGAGTGCGTTTATTCCGGCAGTCACTGATCTGATGACATTTATCTTCATCTCCTCTCGTTTTACACATTTCCTCCTAGTTATCAGGATCTAATCTTTTTGATCGTTAATGAAATCTTAAAGATGACTAGATTTCTAGCTTCACACTATTTGGAGGCTCAGTCATGACTTTTTTCGGATCATTCTGATGCTAAAAAACTAGCTGAACTGATGCAAACTACGAAATCATGCTAAAAAAAGTGCACACAGTACCTGATACATTAGACTTTAGATGTTAGCTTACATACATTAGCTTTCATTCTCTTGTTCTCTCATGCTCTTGTGTTCGCTAAAGTGTAGATTTGTTAAGAAATCAGTGCCGTAGAAATGCTAAAATGTCACTATGTTTGTTTTTGTTTTTTTTTACCTTGACTTTCTTCCGCCAATTCTTTGCAGAAGTATATTTGTAGAAAGTTTTATTTTATTTTATTTTATAATTTAAACATGTTTCTGTTGACTTTTTCTGCATCACTGCCACAGAGAATTCAGCTACTTTTTATGTCTTGTATCATACAAAAAGGCAGTACATTTAGATATTCAATGAATCAAAGACAAAAAAAAAAAGAAACTTATTTCCAGGTTGGGAAGCAAAGTTTTTCCAGAGAGATGTAATACTTTTTTTTTTATATTAAATGTACATAGAAGCAGAATAAAGTAAGTACAATATGAATTTCTTGCATATATATGTGTGTGTGTACAAACAGAGACTCGTTAATAAACACGTAAAGCGTCAGTTTATTTCTGAACATTTCGTGCTACTGTGTAAACTCGTGTTTCATGTGGGGTTGGGTTTTCCATATGACTTGGATTTCAAGCAAAAGCAACATGAATGGAAGAAGAAAAGTTTCCATCCACACAAAGTCAGAGTCACTGTCAGCTTTTTGTAGATTTCAGATTTCAAGTGATACTGAGAATAATGTATTTTCTGTGAAATTCTATTTCTCTCTCTCTCTGTCTGTCTGCCTCTGTCTCTCTGTATGACTTTCTGTCTGTCTCTCTCTATATGACTTTCTCTGTGCCTTGTCTGTCCGTCCGTCTTCTCTGTGCCTTGTCTGTCCGTCCGTCTTCTCTGTGCCTTGTCTGTCCGTCCGTCTTCTCTGTGCCTTGTCTGTCCGTCCGTCTTCTCTGTGCCTTGTCTGTCCGTCCGTCTTCTCTGTGCCTTGTCTGTCCGTCCGTCTTCTCTGTGCCTTGTCTGTCCGTCCGTCTTCTCTGTGCCTTGTCTGTCCGTCCGTCTTCTCTGTGCCTTGTCTGTCCGTCCGTCTTCTCTGTGCCTTGTCTGTCCGTCCGTCTTCTCTGTGCCTTTGTCTGTGTATCTGTCTTCTCTGTGCCTTGTCTGTCTTCTCTGTGCCTTGTCTGTCTTCTCTGTCTGTCCGTCTGTCTTCTCTGTACCTTGTCTGTCTGTCTGTCTGTTCTGTGCCTTGTCTGTCTGTCTGTCCGTCTTCTCCGTACCTTGTCTGTCTGTCTGTCCGTCTTCTCTGTGCCTTGTCTGTCTGTCTGTCTGTCTTCTCTGTGCCTTGTGCCCGTCTGTCTTCTCTGTGCCTTGTGCCCGTCCGCCTTCTCTGTGCCTTGTGCCCGTCCGCCTTCTCTGTGCCTTGTGCCCGTCTGCCTTCTCTGTGCCTTGTGCCCGTCTGCCTTCTCTGTGCCTTGTGCCCGTCTGCCTTCTCTGTGCCTTGTGCCCGTCTGTCTTCTCTGTGCCTTGTGCCCGTCTGTCTTCTCTGTGCCTTGTGCCCGTCTGTCTTCTCTGTGCCTTGTGCCCGTCTGTCTTCTCTGTGCCTTGTGCCCGTCTGTCTTCTCTGTGCCTTGTGCCCGTCTGTCTGTCTTCTCTGTGCCTTGTGCCCGTCTGTCTGTCTTCTCTGTGCCTTGTGCCCGTCTGTCTGTCTTCTCTGTGCCTTGTGCCCGTCTGTCTGTCTTCTCTGTGCCTTGTGCCCGTCTGTCTGTCTTCTCTGTGCCTTGTGCCCGTCTGTCTGTCTTCTCTGTGCCTTGTGCCCGTCTGTCTGTCTTCTCTGTGCCTTGTGCCCGTCTGTCTGTCTTCTCTGTGCCTTGTGCCCGTCTGTCTGTCTTCTCTGTGCCTTGTGCCCGTCTGTCTGTCTTCTCTGTGCCTTGTGCCTGTCTGGGTCTGTCTTCTCTGTGCCTTGTGCCTGTCTGGGTCTGTCTTCTCTGTGCCTTGTGCCTGTCTGG
The DNA here is from genome assembly GCF_022655615.1 of Tachysurus fulvidraco. Taxonomy (NCBI): domain Eukaryota; kingdom Metazoa; phylum Chordata; class Actinopteri; order Siluriformes; family Bagridae; genus Tachysurus; species Tachysurus fulvidraco. Next base: position 7,140,497 of record NC_062535.1, read on the forward strand.
GTCTGTCTTCTCTGTGCCTTGTGCCTGTCTTCTCTGTGCCTTGTGCCTGTCTGGGTCTGTCTTCTCTGTGCCTTGTGCCTGTCTGGGTCTGTCTTCTCTGTGCCTGGTCTGTCTGGGTCTGTCTTCTCTGTGCCTGGTCTGTCTGGGTCTGTCTTCTCTGTGCCTGGTCTGTGTGTGTATTGATTTAGCAGCGATTACATTTTAAAACACTGAGACATGACACTGTGGTAGCAAAAAAAAAAATGTTTAATGATATATACACAACTACAATATTTCCAGTATTAACAGAAACCAAGACTACACAAGACACACAGTAGACTACAACATTAATGCCTAATAACCTAAATGCAAGTTAAAATACTTTTTTTCTATCCACATCAAAAAGGTAAAACAGTAAATGATGTGAACTTTATTTTTGCATTTTTTTAAAATTTATTATTTTATTTAAAATCAGCCCTTTCTGTACGATAAAACCGAGGAACATAAATCATGCCCTAGAAAGTGAAATGTTTCGATCCATAAAAAGCATCAACAGAAATTCTTGCTGTAGAAAAAAGTACAGATAAAAGCTGTTGATTAAAGATTAGAAAAACAGGACTTGTAAGCAAAGCATTAAAGAAGAAAAAAAAAGAGAGAGAAAGAAGAGAAATCTTTGGTTTTGTATCCATAACACATTGAAACACTTCCTTTTGGAAAAAAGCTCATGAGAATCAGTGTTGAGAACAATGCCAAGTGTCAGCATGAGACTAAACTTTATGTGTCCTGACGTGATCAAAACACAGTGTATGGATGATGTTTCCTAAGGAAAGCCGAGGCGGCTGTGCTACATCACACACCATGGGGAAAGTCTTTGGTATTTTTTTTTTTTTTTTTTTGGGCTATATTTTTATCCCCCCAAAGAGGATGTGAACACAAACTAGAATGAATTGAACCTGAAGCATGTGTAAATACTAACAAGAAATGACTAATAAGGCAAAACTCCTCCTTTGTGAGAAATATTGCGTCCTAGTTTGAGTTTTTCACCCGAACGAGACAGTGCACCTGTTATTTAAACTAGGTTTACAGTAGATTGGTACGAGGCTACGTGCTGGAATACAGAAGCTGACGTTACGCTCTATGAAAACTTCCATCGACCACAGAGGTCGAATTTTCAACCTGTAGTGCTTAGAAACGCTCTATAGGCTAGCTTACTTAAGATACAAACGATCTGTTTAACGAGTTTCTCTAATAAATTATTTTCACACTTCTGCCGCTGAAGTGTCATGTCGTCTTGGTAAACGTAGCAAACGTTGTAAGCAGATGTGTCATCACAATAAGCAGGATATCTGTCAAGTATCGATTTATACAGTTAATCCTCTGGTCTATAGCATAGCAAGATACAGATTATGCTGTATATAGTAACAACTAAAGATAAAGATTAAAACTATTGCCAGGAAACCTGACGAGAAGCGAGAGATCCATGTACCAGCATCTGGTTAACATCATCCGCAATGATAATTAAAGGAATGCAGGAAGAATTTGCTTTGGCATGTTAGAAATGAACAGCTTTAATAGTAGTACTTACAGTGCAGTAGTTTTTTTTTTTTTAAATGTATTAATTACCAAAATGAGCAATAGGAAAGGTCTGTTTAATGCCAAAAAAACAACAACATACTTTTATTATTAAATGAAAACCTGATTATTTTGCAGCATTCTGAGCATTTAAATAAACTGCATAGTGTTGGATAACTTTGGTGCCAAGTTTTTATGAAACAACAAATGACGACTAAAATGGTCTCTGAGCTTCTAGTGAAGAATTTATTTAAGTAGTTTGGATGTTTTTTGAAGCAAAAAACCTTATTAATCAGCTACTGATAATGAGAATTAGCTCCATGTCCCCCATTGTGCCTCGGTCAGTATTTTACTTTAATACTAAACGCTGAGGTATTACTACTAAACCGTGTTGGCTACGAAAGCAGAGGGTCCAGCATGTGTCGTGTCTCCGGACACAGATGATTAACTCAACGATGATTAAGTTCGACGATGGCGAACGGAGAACATGTACAAAGTGGATCTGCTCGGCCTTTTCGGTGACCTGTACGTGTAGTACGTGTATATCTACATCCACTTTGGTCGAAGCTTTTCATATCAGATCTACACACCCTCACTGCCCGAGTCCAGAGATCATGTCTGAGAGAATAAAGCCATGTATATTAGTTTAGCAGTTACTCAATGCTTAGGCAAATATACAAAGTGTTACAGTGTGCAAAGCTACATTGTTGACTTCTCTCAATAAACTGTGATCAGACATTTGGTTTAGCGGTTATGAAAATCACTAAGAGAAAAGGCTGGCTTGAGCATCCTTATAAAACAGACCTTTAGAATTGACAAACTGCAAGTTCAACTGAATCGGATAAGTTATCGTGTATGAAGGGATGCGTCATCTGTGGTTCAAAGCCTCGTCTATTCAGAACCTGAATCTAATTAACTTCTCCCTCCTACATGAACCTTAACATCAGTGCTGTTTGTAGACATCTTCTGCCCTCAAGTGACTGCCACATTGAAGGGGCACTAAAGTAAGATCAGTGTTTGCAGACAAGAGTTGGACAGAACAAAGACTCCTTGCACTGCTCGTAAAGAGACCCAGCTTTGAATCGGGGCCTCGGATTTATTACTAGTTTTAAAGCCTTCTAACCGTGTTCATAAATTGATACATTAGTTAGAACAATATATATATACTGTATATATATTTTAAAAGACTTCTAAAAACATCTACTGAGACAACTTGAAGTAACATGTCCGACTCAAACCGTAAAATATATGCCACGATCTTGATTATAAATCTGGAATACGGACCTGCACGACAGACCCAGAAATAAAAAGAACCTTGCACAAAGTAAACACATGATTTTCTGTGCCCAGTAATCTCGTTTGAGGATGATTAACATGATCTCAAAATCTCACGTTTTTTTTGGTTCGATCAAAAAGGTTACTTTTTTTTTTTTCCTTTTTAAAAAGAGATTGATTTTAGGAAAAGCATCCCACAACCCGTGCAAAAAGAAGTCTAGAAAGATTCCACCTGCTTCTTCAGCTCCACTATACCATCAAATAATTTCCATAAAGGCTCCAAAACAGCTGCTAGGACAGACGGTTGGGTTTGTCCAAAAACAGGTAACAAATTCTCCTGGGGCAAGGATAAAACTTTGCAGTTATAATAAAAAGTTTCGATATTTGGTAGTAGCAAAGGGATTAAATAAAGTCTAAAAAGAGAGTGAGGGAAGAAGCAAAATGTTCATTGAGCCTTGGAGGCCACAGTGATGCTTTTAACTGGCAGAGCACTCTGGTGCACATCACCAGTAACCTGTAGGTTAAGAGGGCCGCCCCCAGCTCCGCCTGTTGAAAGCACACCGGTGGGGAGCAGAGACAGGGGTGAGTTGAAAAGAACAGGAGTGGTCATCAGATTGGGTGTAGGACCTCCTGAACTGGTATTGGCAAAGAGCACATTGCCGTTTCCATCGATAGAGGTTATGGGTAGCGCCCCTCCAGATGCAAGGGCTTGGGTGACAAAACCAAATAAACACAGATGGATGCATTAACTGATATAAAACGAGGTCGTTAAAATGTAGTCAAATATACACAACAGAGAAGATTCACTAACCCTGAATAGTGGCCAGTGTAGTGTTGTTCATCAGTGCTGTCGGAGTCAGAGCATTGCCAAGCGATGCTGGTGCTAAGCTTAGTAACGCCCCCCTGAAATAACAGATTTAACATTAACCAAACACTCAAGCGGATGTTAAAAAGTCGTTAAAAACGCTTCTGATCATGTACAGTGCAGCATACCCCTGGGTTAGCTGTGAAGGTGATATAATCCCTGGGTTAAATCCTGCTGCCGCTGCCATGGCTGCCAGGTTTGCTCCACCCAGCCCGGCTGGAGACACGAGGAACTGTCCAGTTGACGTTGCTATGGTGGACCCAGTCTCTGTTGTCCTGACCAGTTCCTGTTTTGCACTGGACAGAGTTGCTGTAGCAGAAGGAGTAAGTGACAAGGATGTCACGGGCGGAGCTGGAGTGGCGACAGCAGGTGCCAGAGAGATGACCGTTGCAGTGTTTGAGGTGACTGGTCCTAGAGTTGTACCTGAAGTCAACAGAAAATCAAGCACTGGGAGAAATAGCCAAAAAGTTTCAGTGCTTATTTTGTCTACAAAACAATGTATAGAGGCTCCAACAGGAATACCCCAGAGCTTAATGCTGGGTCATCAGTTATTCAGAAAGTATAATGTATTCAGGTCCTATTTTCTGAGAAGTCCTATGTTAGGACTTTTGATAATTTCTTATTTTTGGAGAATTTACCTAATCCAGGATTTCCAGAACAGAAATCAATCAACATGTGTTTTCCTGGATTAGAACTGAGACACATTTTCCCCATGCATCCTTAACAACCTAACTGTAAAATTGAAAATCTAATGGACGTTCAAAAACAAGAGCAGATATAATGAGCCATGGGACGTTTTGGTTCCAGTCATTCATGGAAAAACCCTCTAAATGAGGACTATGTTTAATAAAAAAACAACATACCAGCAAGTGTGAGGTTGGGAACAGAGGCAGTGCTGAGAGAGAGCCCTGAACTGCCATTCAGTGTATTTGATGCACTGGAGATCTGTCAACATCAAAAGTACAATTACCAAAAGCTACTGATACGTTTTCCGGGTCACAAATGGATTTATGTGACCACAAAGCAACTATAAATTAAACCAAAATAACCCACCACAGACGGCGAGTTGGTGAAGACCGTTTTCATGGGGGTGTTGATTGTGCTGCTGCTCGGAGGGTTGATCCTCTTCTCCTTCTGCCGGCGGTTACAGAACCACACTCTCACCACCTCCTTTTCCATGTTGAGCTGATCTGCGATCATTGTTATCTCCTCAGACGTAGGCTTCTGACTTTGCTGTAAAAGGGATTTCAACACAGAATACTGGTTTATCTGAACTGACTTTGCACAGCAGCATTTTCAGCTCATCTACCCTGGATAACAATACCCTCATTAAATCAGCACTGATATACAATGTATGCAGCAAGAGATGAAAACTAATAGTGTGACATATTTGGCTTGTGACCAACATGTTTGGCTTGTTATAAGCATGGTAACTCTGACCCCTAGTGTTTATAAGACTGTTCTCCAACCTCCAGAAAGCTTTTCTCCAAGGCAATGCGAATGTTGGTATCAATGCTGGTTCTTTTCTTACGCCGTCGATTTAGCCCCTCACACATTCCTGGGGACATGTCGCTGGGACTGGAAACGGCAGATTCTGATGTCATATTTTCTATAAACAGAAAGTAAAAAAAAGAGTGGAAAAATAGTTAGCATTTAAAATGGTTACTGAAACCAATATACAAAAGTTTGGTGAAAGAGAGGCAAGACAGACCAGCATCATTCAGCCACTTCTCCAGCAAGGGTTTGAGCTTGCACATGTTCTTGAAGCTCAAGTTCAAGGCCTCAAAACGGGAGATGGTGGTCTGGCTAAAGTCATTCCCATACAGCTTTCCCATGGCCAAGCCAACGTCTCCCTGGTGATTAAATGTAAAGAAATGACTGAAGTTATCCAAAAAAAAAAGTTTATAATCAGTCCAGAACAACCAGCACAATATTGTGCACTTGAGGTACCTGAGTAAAGCCCAGTTTAATCCTTCTCTGTTTAAAGGCCTTGGCAAACTGCTCTAGTTCCTCCAGTTCACTAGCCTCTTCCACTACAGAAGCATCTCCCCGCTTCGCTGTGAGTGGTACAGCAGATGGCATAGCAGCGATCTTTCGTGAAGGTGTTGCTGCCTGTGGAGAATAAAACATGCAGCTTTGATGTGCAACGAAAAGAAAAAACCTGCAACACCAATATAACAACTAAGAGAATTCAAACCAGTGAGTCGGTTCTGATATCATGATCTGAAAGGCTTCTAAAGAAAACCTGGACACTGCATATTAGAATCAGCGGAGTTTATTGATCGGACCTGTGTAGTCAGAGCAATGCTTGGCTGAGGCTGCAGGATCTGGGCTTGACTTTGAGGTAGTTGTGTCAGAAGATTCTGGGCTTGAAGGCCTTGTAGAAGTCCTAAAAAAGATAGAAGTCTGAATGATCCATTGCTTGGCTCGTGTGTGAGAAAGACGACTTTCTTCATACACTGCCTGTGAAACTGCACGAGCGGTTGGCTGGATTCATGGAGGAAGCATGTCATAGCTTTCACTGTTTATAGTGTTTACAGCAGTCATATGAACAAGAACTTGCTGGTGTTTGGTAATTAATCATGACTAAATTCGGAAGGGGTGTGTGTGTGTGTGTCATCTGTTCAGGTAAGAGATGAATCATGCAGGATGTTTTCAAATTTCAGGAAAACTTGACTGCATACAGTACAGACCAAAAGTTTGGACACACCACCTTTTCAACAGGACAATGACCCCAAACACACCTCCAGGCTGTGTAAGGGCTGTTTGACCATGAAGGAGAGTGATGGGGTGCTGCACCAGATGACCTGGCCTCCACAGTCACCGGACCTGAACCCAATCGAGATGGTTTGGGGTGAGCTGGACCGCAGAGTGAAGGCAAAAGGGCCAACAAGTGCTAAGCATCTCTGGGAACTCCTTCAAGACTGTTGGAAGACCATTTCAGATGACGACCTCTTCAAGCTCATCAAGAGAATGCCAAGAGTGTGCAAAGCAGTAATCAAAGCAAAAGGTGGCTACTTTGAAGAACCTAGAATATGACATTTTCAGTTGTTTCACACTTTTTTGTTATGTATATAATTCCACGTGTTAATTCATAGTTTTGATGCCTTCAGTGTGAATCTACAATTTTCAGTCATGAAAATAAAGAAAACTCTTTGAATGAGGAGGTGTGTCCAAACTTTTGGTCTGTGCTGTATGTAAAGACTTTCCTTCAGAGACACACAAAATGAAACATGCTGGGATTTACTATGCTTTGAATGTTGTTGTAAGAGTTCGTACCAGTCTGGCCTTGAGGTGAGGGGGAGATGATGAACTGAGCAGGCTGAAGCTGTCCTGGCTGCACCAACACGAACTGCTGCAGGTTAAGACCCGTCGGTTGCAGCTGCTGAAGGTAAACAAACATCAATTGATGCAAAGGGAACCACAATATGACAAATATCATGTTACTCGTTCAAAAGCCCCAACAGTGGGGGAAAAAAAAAAAAAAAAAAAAAAAGCCTCACGAGAAAGGGACCTCTTGGATTTTTTCCAGTGCGGCAATGACAGACTTAAAATACTCCAGTATTTACAGTGAAAACATCATTATAAACTGCAACAGGTCTACTTTTATTTGCATCAGTATTTATTTTGCAAACGACAAAAAATAAATAAATAAATAAAAACAGGATCTGCTTTCCGCTGCCTCCAGCTCTGTGAACTTTTATCCGGTGCGAGTTAATTATTATTATTATTTTTTTTAAATGAAATGTTGCACAGATAAGAGAAATATATCTGTATATATTCTCGATTTGTGTAATATGCACAGAAACGTACAACGTGTATAGTTTTTTGTCATAGCTCATTAGCGCTAATCCGGACACACTCATTCTCATCGTATGCTGTTCATACAGTAACAGTCAGCGTGAACTATTCAAGCGTGTTAAATCCCCACAACTCCTTTTCATTCCTCCTTGATAGACCCATCGGAGGTGGGACATCGTCTCCCCGGGTGTGACAATACATCAATATTCATGGTGGTGATACTCCCTCACACACAGTGTCACACATCATCACACTGATTAACATGTGTATGTGAATAAATGAGCAGAATGGTTTTTGGAACAATGTAAACAAAGACTTGGATCTACGAAACCCAGGGCACAAAAGTTAAAGAAATAAACTTAAATATCTTTTTATGGACCTGTCTTCACATCTCAAAAACAAATGTTTTTTTACTAAACACGTTTAAGCATACGCATGCTTGATGCTTACATATATTGTAGCAGAACACATGTTTAAAAAAAAAGGTATCAAAGCTCTAAAGCCGCCTTCACACTGCACACGACAAACGGACACGACTGTCGGATTTCGCCCCTAGTGGCAGTCGCACAGAATGTGCAATATGATCGTGTAGACGTCAACATTCTCGTGACACCCGAAAATAACCACGAAAATCTTCTCGCCGAGACTTTTTCTCCGAGTCAGGTAGTGTTTTATCCACACTGATTTGCAATATTTTCTTTTGCGTGTCCGGTAAAGGAGAGCAAAAGCAAGAGCCTGTATTCTCCCTCCATTTATCGTGGTGAATGAATGAATGAATTAATGAAGGAGTAAATACAAACAATCAATGCAACGATAAATCCAGAAAGACCGCGAATAATTTTTGAGTAAACATTGACAACATTAAAAATAATACAATATTAATAATTTATAACTTTATCAATAACAATGTATTTAAAACAAAAAGATTGTTTTTGATGCAGTTTAAAAATTACTAAAGTTAATATTACTATAACTTTTTAATAATTCTTATCACCTCGTGCACACGAACCTGATTGGACAACACTGGAATACATCACATCCGGTCGACATATCGGATGCGGTGTAGTCACACAAATTAAATTTTTTTTAAACGGATCCAACGCTCAAAACGGATCCGAAAATTACGGATCCGCAGATGGTCGGCACCTCACGTAGCGACCTTGTGACTCTCCATAGGAAATGAATGACTTCCGTTTTATCGGCGGTCGTTTGTTGTGTGCAGTGTGAAGGCGGCTTAAGGGTTAAGAAAACTAAACTTAGTTTAGCGGTGATTGTGGGATGTTGTAGCCTAGTGCTTAAAATGTTGGGCTAATAATCGGAAGCTTGTAAGTTTGATTCCTACGTCCACCAAGCTGCCACTGCTGGGCCCCTGAGAAAGGCCCTTAACCCTCAATTGCATAAAAAATTAGATAAATCGCAAGTCGCTCTGGATTCTGCTAAATGCTGTAAAGGTAACGTAAATGATTACTCAGATTTGTTCAGTAGATCCACAGTAAAGAAAACAAAGATAAACCTATCAACATTTCGAGAGCACAAACGTTACGTATTTGTCGTCCTTACGGATGCTATCTGGATAGGCTGAGAGAGAGGGATCTGAGTGATGGGTGTAGCAGCAGAAGCAGAGAGGTTGGCTCCAGTGGTGCTGCTCTGCTGCCCGGCGGATTGCTGCTGCACGGCGGCTGCCAGGATCTGCTGAGCCTGCTGCAGAAACAACTGCTGCTGCTGTGCTGAACTCAGACTCAACTACACACACACAAACTTTAGGATAAACACGTATGATAAAAACAGAACCATCACTACTGAATCAAAGGATCATTACTGCATCATGCGATGGGAGCACTGAAGCCTCACTAAATGATTACTAACCCATTATGCTGGTTACTGCTAGCAGTCACGCTAACTGTAATCTGTAATTTAACTCAGACCGTGGTATTTCTCAAACAAGCACCACAGAAGAAATCGCTTATGGAACAGATGCACTTGCCTGTGTTCTTGTGTCTGTTTAAAAAGCTATTCACTGAACACACGATGTTCGTTGAGTGAAGATGAGCAGAGAGGGTTTAAGGCCAGCGTCGGTGTCTATGGACTTGTATGAAAGTCTGAATATTAACATTACTGTTATTATTATTATAAAAACGGCATTGAAGTAAATTCAGTGAAACCTGACAAACTCTTTACTATCCTAGACGGAATACGTTTTTACTCTGAAGCATTCACCATCTACAAGATAGTAGACTTTTGCATTTTTATTTCTGAACACAGCAAAAGTCAGTCAATGGAATCAGATTAACACGGGAGGCAGAAACCATTAATATCAACGAGTGTAGGAACGAAAACCCGCTGTGATGATCGTGAGAGAATTAGTTGAGGAAGCTAAATCTCGGATGAAAGTTTGGAAGGCAAAAACTCATTGGGGGAATCAAATTGCCTGTAGTCGCATTATGTAAATGAGGGTATTATGCAGTGTAAATACATTCTGCATAGATTTGCATATTCTTCTCCACCTGTTTTGGAATGACTGCAGCGGCGGTTAATTAACATACCACTCTGATCTCTCGAGCTCATTTCTAAGAGATAATGAGTGCCGTGGTACTTTCTTAATAAATTACACTGACTGGTCTCCATGCGGAAGGAATTTTTACTATAAAAGAACCCAGAGAGGTTAATATCCCCTTAGTTTGCATCCTCATTCTAAACCAATAGAACACTGAAAGCATCCAGAAGGTGACTGCAACCCTACTAAGTGTGTGTGTGTGTGTGTTATGAGAATATCCCCTACCTGTTGGAGCAAGGCTTGTGCCTGCATGTTGCTGATTGCACTTGTTGCTTGTCCATTTGGTTTTTGCTGCAAGTCCAGGCCGTTTGTTTGAGCAGCTAGAAAAGAAAAGGAAAGGAGTTTACTCGCATGCTTCACAGACAACAAATCACACACACTAACACAAAAGCAGGAGAGGATTTACCTTGGACTCTGTGTATTCCATTCTCCATGGCAGTTTTACTTGATTCTGTTGCTGTGCTTGTAGAATCTGCAGAACAGGACGAGAGAAGAAAGAAAGAAAGAAAGAAAGAAGACCACAGTTCTCCATATTAGTGATGAGGTCTTGACCTAAGTGACTGACTCATTTCTTACCCCGGCTGGATTAACCGTGAAAGCTTAATGACCTCTAAAATTGCACTCATCCTTTGTGCTGCCTGACTCACAGCTCTTCAAATCCTACGTTCAATATTAGAAGCGTTTTATTACGAGCCTAAAAAAAAAATCTCGGGAAAATTAGCTAGTGGCTACTTACAAAGATAAAGTACGCCACGGTTAACAAAGCAAGCAGGCAGGCACGACCGGCGCAAACTTTTAAAAGCAAAATGAGATCTGCTTTTTTTTTTCTACTTAAAAATCCAACACTTTCATGCCTTTCCCCAGATAGATTAAACTACAGTCTTATTCGCAAAACAATGACAAAAAGGAAGAAAAAAAAAAAGCCGACGAAATTAAGGTAAGAGATTAAAGTAAATCACGTCTATAACTCGGAGTGCTCCCACGCTCGGATACCTCGATGTTCGCCGATACAGAATAATAGAAACCGACGCACATAAGTGAAAGACACTCACCAGACAATCTCAAATCCATGAGCTCTAGCATGAAACATTTTCACGCAAATGCAAGATTTAAGCGTAGGATAGAAGCCACGTGTCGAACGAAAAGCAAGACTACAAAATCACCTATGATATTGTTCAAATGAAACAAAAGGTAAAAAGCCTGCAGATATCTACAGCTCCTGCTACCCACACACACGCAATACTGAAAATTGCAGCGAGGAGCATGAAGCGAGAGTTCCCTCACCCTCGCCCGAGCGAAACAAAGAATGCAACTGGAACACTAGCATCCATAATGAAGCTTAATCAGTATTCAGCTGATTAAAGCTATATGCAAATAGAGCCCGATCCTCGTTAGCCAAGAGCGGCTTTGAAGTCCTGCAAGCAATTCATTTCAGAGAGAGAGAGAGAGAGAGAGCGACCTCAGATTTCTGCATAATTCAAAAACGCTCATAAATATTTATCACTTCATTAGCATATTAATTGGATAGCTTCTTGGGTATGGCAGGCATGGCAGCTAGGGAGAAGTAAAAGCCCAATTACTGCCAGCGTGTGACTGTTTTAATTAAAGAGAAAGTGAGAAACACCCCCCACGATGCAATATCAGCCATCACAACAGAGAAATTTATTTGTCAGCTAAGTCCACTGTGGCAAGGCTCAAAAGCAACTCAGGAATAAACAGAATTAAACAATTTACAAACTCGGAAACTATGAAAAGGTTTAAAGCACCAGGACGCATATTAAACAGGATTACCTTGACAGGAAACGCTCAGATTATAAATGATTCACGAACACGAGAGATATTGTTTATTTATAATAATTGAGCCTAACCAGGTCATATACAGTGCATTGTATGGTGCGGGGTTTTTCCTACGTTGGAAATGTTTTGGCGGCCGAAATTTCTTTGCTCTCTCCCTCGCATCAAAATCAACTGATCCTAAAGGTGGGAAGACCGAATCCGTTCACGTGGTGCATTCTGAGAATATTTTTGCTGAATTACCGCTGGGTGTGAATTGCAGTCAAAAAAAAAAAAGAAGTTGCCTCATCATCTCTTACAACTTGTGACAAGCATTCCGCACATTCAGCTGACATAACGTTAAATAAATGCAAAAAAATCTATCCAGTTACGAAGTGTTGTGTGTGCACGTGCGTGCGTATTTTCATGCGTCGTTCTCAAATAGCTGAGATGGTTGTGTAATTGTTTACATATTTTACTATATGCACCATTACTGTGGTGTTGTGTGCTAAGTATCCAACTCCGTGCAAAAGGTGTACGTGGATTTCAGACGCATCGTCTAGCAACAGGCTTCGGTTTCATAATCAACACAAACCGTTGTCCATTAAACACTATATAGCCATAAAAGGCACCACCGACTCACCCTTATGCCTAGAGAACAAGATCTCCGAATCAATCATGACTGGGTCTTTGGCTCCGTTCACACCTGGCATTAACACACCTCCCGGGTGATGGGATGGTTTACATCGTTTTTTTGACAAGGCATAGAAAGGCCACTCTTCTCTTGCATTCATTTCCTAGATAATATGTCACACGAATCCTCTCCAAAATGTGTTGTCTAATTGTGTTGTTTGCAACTTACGGTTTAAAAACCAGTCCCTTTTGTCTCTGTTCTTATAGCACGGTCTTTCTTTATTACCCAAGCAGCAGAGAGCTACCATGAGGTGTGATTTCCCCAACACACAAGACCATGCTCACACCTGTACATTTAGAGTTTACAAATCACCCAAACCACATGTTAAAGCCAGCTGTGAACGACAGTCAACATTAAAGCCTGAGTAACTGGCTGTAGTAGTAGTGGTTTCTGTACTATTTTGAAAAAGAAACAAGACACACATTAGAAAACAAAAACAGGAAGAAGAAGAACTGGTGAATTTCTGCAAGGAGAACTTGAGGTACATTGTAGTGTGAAGAAATTCATCAGAATTTTTTTTTAGCTGTTTCTAACATTCGGTTACGGCACGCCAAATGATCCCTGTTCTGACAATAGTTTCTTTTGACAGTTAGTGGCTGCTGTTCATCTCTCTTCTTGCGACTGGTCGTATGGTTCCTTACAGCTGCTGAAATGCTCACAATACACAAACGTTCGCATGCAGCGAGCCGGGCTGCTGAACACACAGGCGGTTTTGCCTTGAGGAAAAAAATGTTTTTTGATGCTGCATCAAAGTACTTTGACACTTTTGTGCAAGCGCTTTGAAAACAAGGTCATGATCGGAGCTCGTCACGAAAACAATCCTGTTCTTATCGATTCAACAAATTTAACAAAATAAACTAAACTATACACAACTTAATTGGTCAAGTATTTTCTGGCCCACTTAAGAAGATGAGGTACATCCAAAAGTAAAGAGAGAGCTGAAAAATTTATCCTCATAAACGTAAGTGGACTCGTCGTTGATTACTGTGATGGTTAAAATGGTGTTTGAGCAAATGCGGTTACATTGCACAAGACTAATCGATAACTTTCACGTCGGCCATCACGCCTCAGTCAGCAAACGCTGTTAATTATCTGCTGGAAGCCTGAATAAAGTGCATCTTCTTCCTGTGCTCCCTTTGAAAAATGAATGCTTTTAATAAGCTCATTAAAAAGCCCAGCACAGCTCTGAATAGGATCAGGAGAATGAGTGAGTTTTATCACATTCACAGGCCGAGGATGTAGATGAATTGCCATTCATGGTTAAACATAGTCCTAGTGAGAAATTTGCTAACACTGACGTGCTAGAGAACCAGCAACAGATGAACTTTCAGAGAACATTCTATTCAGTCATGGACTAGAAATAGACTTCAGCTCCAAATAGAATTCTTACTTAGGAAAAAAAATGTCCCGGACGCAGATTCAAATGCCTCGATTTATTTAAAAGACAAAAATGACGTACGGCGCGTTTAAGCAAAACCTAATCACAAACAGAAAAACAAGGAGATCGATCCAGACTCTAACATCTAGTAGTCTAGAGCAGGGAACGCGTGTTCATTTGTAATGACTGAATTTATTTAAAAAGGAGTACAGAAGGAAAGTGATTTTGGCTCTGAAACACCGTGTTTAGACGACCGAGTTCCTCTTAGCTGTGATAGAACAACACTTTAGGATGGAGAGAACAGAGCTGGTGACTCCAATGTCAAGAGCCAAAAGTTCTCAACGCTCGCCTAAAGAACATGTTGCCTTTTCACCCTACAGCAGCTGGGTGTGAAAGAGGGGACGTGAAAAGGGACATAATCCGACAGGCCATTCAATTTTTCCTCTCCTGCAGTACAGCGATGTGGTCAGAAACGGGAAGCTCTTTCTTTACTACAAACAAAATGCTAGTATTGTGCAGGATGTTGAATTGAAACGCTAACTCTCGCTTGGCTCTTCAACACCCACTGTTTTGTGTTTAATTGTGATGTGGCAGAGCAGTTTCTGTGAATCTGACTGGTTTCTGACGTCGTAAAACCTGTGCTCTTTGTTAAACGATGTAAAGGGAGGAAATTTGGGCACAGTGATGTTGGGCATGTCTGAACCAGCAGACAACGATTCTGAATCAGTGAATTCTCACAATCCATTTGAAACCCTCGGGATCTACAAAGTCGAACACAAGCGAGTTCTTTTAGGATGCTCTCCGGCCGGGTACAAGCGAAATTCATAGCAGAAAATTTTAAGAGTTTATGTAAGAGCTTCGTATGTTGTCGTTTTAGTCAAAAAAAATTGCACACGGGGGAAAGATCCAGCTTACATTTAATTATATGCATGGGTTGCAGTGGAAAAATCAAATTCACCACACACACATTTCTCTCTGTTCCCTCACTGGCTTTTTATTTCAATACTATTAGGAGTTTCAGCTAATAGAACTTCTGAGAGTCAACTTATGAATATGAATAAACAGTTTGAATCTTCCTATGAATATTCATGAGCGGTGGGTGGTAGAGAGGCAGAAAAGCTACTTTATAACAACTTATTAGTCATGCACAGGCAGGACTTTCTGAACAAGAACCACTTGATTTGCATTTCATATACTCGAAAAATGATGCAAAAATCCAAAACTCAGCAACAACTTCCGAGTTTTATTTTTTCAACTGCGAATTTGAATTTCACTGGAAATAAAAGCTGCTATATTCCTATAATCAAGCAGGGCTACAGATGTCACTGATCACATTTAAAGTACCTCCAATTGAATCCGCATCATTTAAAATAATATTTAAAAAAATTACTTACAAACATCTCTGTACGTGTACACGCCGATAAATAGCGACGAATATGCATGATAGGCAAATTGGATGAGTTTTTCTGTCACATGTAGCTCTGAATGTATTTTCACCATAATCAACAACTAGGGTTGATTTAGAATTCCGAGCACGTACAAAAGTCAAAATTTTTGCAGGATGAGAAAACCAAGAATCCAATTCATTGTGTTCAAAGTCACAAATGTAAACAATATTTATCATTGTATGAAACAATGCAACATAAAACAAAATGCAGTTTTATTTTTACATACATTATCTATAATGAAGCAAAACACCAGATTTCCTTCTGAGTGTTTGGTACACGTGACCCTATGACCAAAAGCACATGCTCACATTGTGTGTGTGTAGTGGTGCTTACGAATGTGACTGAATGTGCACGACATTCTCTGTTAATGCAATCAACAGACCTAAAAATTAGCTGAACAACAAACTGCTATAAATGCCATGTCACGTGTAAGCAAGTATTCTGTACATCACATGTGTGGGACTGTTTCAAATCACATTCCTGTTCACACCTAAAGGAATTCTGAAACGATCCAAGCCACTTCCACTGAAAGTCTCGACCGATCTCTCCCGCACTCGTCTGTTTCATTAACAGGATAAAACGGCAACTGAACACTGACGTACAAAGTAATGAATGCCTCACGCTGTGTCACTCGAGCACCAAATATATTCCCTTGCGTTAATAAATGAGGCCTTTCTTCAGGCCCACCAGCTCTATACCCAAACTTTTATTCAGATAGTAAAGTATAAAGCAAAGACTCCTGTGACTTTCTCTGTTGGCTCCAGTGGGATTAGATTCATAATTTGCACCATCATGTTCTCAGCTAGTCAAACCTTTGAAGATGTTATTTTAATGACCAAGTTCATCACAAACACTAGCAGGACCTTGAATAACATGCAGGTCCTGTAGCCAAGTATCGGGTTGAATCATCTTCTAAGAATCTACATTTGAGATTTACATAAGTATAGAAACAGAATATGAATAGAATCAGACATTTTCACTGAGCTAGCAGGGAAGGCTTTCTTTAAGAGAGCTGTGTTCAAAACAGGACACTGTTTATACTAGTAATATTAAGCCACAAAAGCCGTATGCTTGTATTTTTACGTCACAACACCGAGACTCATTTGCATGAAGTGATCAGAATTTGCATAATTTCTCTGCCACCCCGTTCCACATTGCCGACATAACCTGTTCACCAAAACAGACCAAGTTCCATTAAAAAACACGTTTAAATCACTTGCAGGTATTTTACTGACTTAAAAAAATAGGTGTAAAAGAGCGCGCGCGCACAAATTTACACGGAGGATTAAATCATTCATGAATACGGCGCATGTACATATGAATATTCATAAGCTGGACTGTACTTCATCGGCGCTGACAAACACCAGCGTTTATAACCTTCCTGGGGTTAATAATAACCAATGAAGCGTTCACAGAATAATCTAGGGTTTATTTATTTATTTAAAACTCGACCGGTGCGTCCACACGGCGCTCGGCTTGTTAAATAAAGACAAGGTTACTGACATGTTTATTCGAATATGTAAATTCATGTAAACTCATGATAAGGTTAATATTACACTGTTTACAGTAACTCGTTAAGTTAACATCATGTGAAAACAAAATGCCGGAGGAAACAAAACAAAACAAAACAAAGTGTTAAGACGCTTTAATAACGATGTTTTATAACTGCAGAACATAACTGAAGTATGACTACTAGTGCAGAAGTATATCCATGAGATAAACTAGTCGATATGAATATGTAAATTTGTTGTTGAATAACTCGTTTTGTTTGGCTCGGTGCCCTGAGGTAACTCGAGGCATCATTAACATTAGCTTGTTAGCAACTCGGCTAATTCCATCTCCACAGCTTCATAAAGCAGCGTGCTAGCTATCTAGAAACCCACCGGGTTACTTTTATTCCACTCAAATCGCATTCACGACCGTTACAACACCTACATACACGTTTATCCCCGAAAACCTGACGTAAATAAGCGCGTAAATTCACGCAAGTTACTCGGACAAGAGTTTTGTTTTGTTTTGTTTTGTTTGTAGCTAACGACGCTAATCTAACTTGCTAAGCTAAAGAGGCTGATTTCGTTGTTAGAACAAAAACAAAAGCCATCAAACGACGATTTATAAAAAAAGAGCACAATTCCTCGCACGGAAAAGAAGATGCTAGGAAAGGGAAAATGATTATGAATATGTAAAATGTAATGATTACCTGCTCTCAAGCGCTCATCTTGACTCGCTGAGCCTCTGTCCGCCATTTTGAATATTTAGTACAAGTCACAACCCATCCCTGATAAACACAGGGAGAAAATGCATAAGCCAAACCCCCCAAATCAGGAAAAGTTCCTCCTTACTAACTGGGGACAAACCTAAGTATTTAAAAACATCCGTAATAAATCTTTATTTTATAATAAGCTGACACTTTTAATCAGAAATAGGTCGTTTGTTTACCATTTACATTACATTTACTATGTATAAAAGTAAAGGTGAAAGCAATTTTTTAGGCATATTTAAAGTGTCCAGAATTTATTTCTGATACTATACTTAAAGTATTAATATATCTACAAGCACAACATTTGGTATTAAAATATTATATTCAAATTCACATTTATTTGTACGGTGCTTTTTTACCATCGATATCGTCTCGAAGCGGCTTTACGGAACATAAACATAAACCAAAAGGTTAATATAAAGATTAATATAATGCAAACATTCAAGATTAACATTAGATGTATTTAAATGTGTTTGTATTTATCCCCAATGAGCAAGTCTGAGGTGACTCAGGTGACTGTGGTGAGGAGGAAAAACTCCCTTAGATGGAAAACGAAGAAACCTTGAGAGGAACCAGACACAAAGGGGAACCTCATCCTCATGTGGGTGACACCGGAGGGTGTGATTATAAATATATAGTCGGATAAATGTTGTATTGATGCAAAAGATCACATGCAGTTGGCATCTTCTCTTTAGCATCGCAGTCCAACTGGAGTCCAACTAGACCTGGAACATCTCTAGATGCCTCTGGATTCTCACAGAGTCGGCCTAATCTCAGTGGAGGTCCAAAATCCTCATTGCACCATAGACAGTCAGAGCTG
The DNA here is from genome assembly GCF_022655615.1 of Tachysurus fulvidraco. Taxonomy (NCBI): domain Eukaryota; kingdom Metazoa; phylum Chordata; class Actinopteri; order Siluriformes; family Bagridae; genus Tachysurus; species Tachysurus fulvidraco. Next base: position 7,158,916 of record NC_062535.1, read on the forward strand.
GTACAAAGTCTGGATGCCTCAGGATGGGTAGAAAGAGAGAAGCAGTGGAGAAGAATTAAAGTAGCTGGTGTTCATAATATTAGCAAGTACTAGATGATAATGTGCATTTGGTCTGATTTAATAGAGCACAATATTATGGGATGTATTATATGTATGCCTGATAAGTTTTTAATCTACATTTAAACTGGTGAAATGTGTCTGAGCCCCAAACACTATCAGGAAGACTATTCCAAAGTTTGCGAGCTGAATACGAAAACGCTCTACCACCTTTTAGTAGACTTAGTGATTCTGGGAACTACCAGAAGTCCTGAGATTTGTGATCTCAGAGAGTGTGAAGGATTGTAGCGTGTTAGAAGACTTGTTATTATATATATATATATATATATATATATATATATATATATATATATATATATATATATATATATATATATATATAATTAGTTCATTATTATATATAATGTATGTTCATTACCCTTTACCTTGATATAGGATCTCGCGTTCACTCAACCGTGTTACCCATAAACATATTTAGCCTTACAAGTCATACATATGTACAATATGTTTCTTCATTATGGTGATATTGACTGATGAAGTCACTTTTGGTAACAACCCAAATTACCCAAATTATAGACTCAAAATAAATTATTAATTAAAAAAAGAATTTTAAAGAAGTAATTAAAACCCCTTGTGCTATATACGTATGTTTTGCGTATTTGCTAATTCAGTGTCTTGGATTACTTGGATTTATTATTGTTTATATTTGTCACATATGTTCCTTGGCTAATGCATACAACAGCTAGAAATCGATAGTACGAATAGTTACTGCTGTGATATTGATATTGAAAATGTTTGAAAAAATTGTATTTAAATAAGGCAGGCGATAATTTTGCAGACTAGCTTTACATTAGCATAACAAACAAAACATAAACAGCTGAAGCAATAGAGAAAAGGATATCTCGTTCCATGACCAATATGCCAAAATCTGTATTGGGTTGTAGAGATTAATTTTTAGGTTGAAGCTGTATTTTCTTGAGGTAGCCATTTTGAATGCTTGCTCCTTTGTCTTAATGTCTACATGCTGGAGGGTTTCTTTGTTCTAATGTGCCGGGCAGGTGAACTCTTAACATGTATCTTTAGTATATGGAATAATAGCTCACAATGAAAGTGAAAGAATCTGCTAGGAAGCTCGAATTTCCTGCTTTATTGTATATCATATTTTATAAACAATAGAGTCAGAAGCAAAGGAGACAGTAGCATTGAGCATTTGATTGGAATTATTTTCAGGAACGAATATACACTTACTGTCCACTTCATTAGGTACAGTATAGCTACTCCTTCATGCAATTTCCAAGTCAGTTTTTACAATGAATGTTACGGTTTTTACAGAATGATGTAAGGAAAAAAACCCAGAAAACATCAAGTCAGTGGCAACACCTTGCTAATGAGAGCAATCACAGAAGCATGACAGGACTGTTTCAAGCTGACAGTAAGGCCTTCGTAATGCAAATGACCAGTGAACTGCTGCTCACTGGATGGTTTTTTTGAACATTCTATGTGACTCTAGATACCATTGTTTGTCCCGAAAGATCAGCAATTCTTGTAATTCCTGAAGGTTAAAGTCACTGAGAGCAACATTTTCCACCATTCTGTTTGATGTGAACATGAACTGAAGCTCTTCACCTGTCATTTGCATGATTTTATGCATCGTTCTTCTGTCACATGATTGGCTTGCTGGATAACTGACAATGAAGAAGCAAGGGTACAGTGTTCCTATTAAAGTGGCCAGTAACTGTAAGTTACAACGTTCAATAGATTATGAAGGTTCAGCATCATGTTCCTTGATTTTCAAGAACATTGAAGGCATTGAGGCAGTGCTTTTTTAAAGTACAAACTTCTAATCCATACCAATGTCCAGGTAAAGTGAAAGTGTTGCAGTATAATAAACTTAATTAGTGGCCATTTCTATGAGGCTTTCCCCATACAGTACATTCCTTTGCAAGGAACAAATGGCATTTTTTTAGGAAGTCACTTTGGCTCTGCTTGATTCCTCCATGCAGCAAGAACTTCATCACCACCACCTAACTCTTCTGCCACACGTGCTTTTGCCCTCTGTCTGATCTGATTGATAAAAGCAGATACTTCCTCATCTTCTTCATCTTCTTGTTGCGTACGAGTCTTTCCTGTAGTCATGGCATTTTCTTCAAATCTTGAAGAATGAGTAAATTTCCGTTTGGCTGAGAACTCCTGGTAACTGTCCTCTTTCTCTGTCTCATGTCTAGCAGAGTTTCTCCCATTTCTGTAACAACTAGACTCTGACATTCCATTGAAAACCTCCTCTTCTCCAAGGGGCCTCCTCCTAGAGTGATAACTGAATTCTGGACTGGAATCCCTGCTTAAATCAGGTTCAACTTCTATCTCATCTCGTGAAGAAAATCTTGAGGCAAAGCCATAGTCCTCCTCGTCATCTACAAGCACTGCAACTGAGCTTCTTCGGCTTGTAAAATCAAACTCAGAAAGCTCAGGAGGTTCTTCGTATATTGGCCTGGACATGCGAGGCATAGTCACATCTTCAGCATAATTTCTTGGTTTGCTGGAGGGGGGTCTTACATTTCTGAGCCATTCATCAACAGAACTGTCAGTGTTTGCAGTGGCTGGAAGGTTTAGAATTCCTGATCGGCCATAATCTCTTTTAGGTTTTTCACAGGGGGCTGATGAATCACCAGCTGTCTTTCCAACGCCATTATTACCTTCATTGTCTTCATCCTCATCTTTTGGCTTTTTCTTCTTGTACAAAGTACTACGTTTATTGTCTTCCGCAATCTTCTTTATTTCATAGGAAGCCATCTTATCTCTAATATCTGATTGAATTTCTTTTTCCATTAGGTCCAGCTTGTGCAGGTTTACTTGGTCTTGGAATAAGCTATAAAGCGGTACACTAGTGGTGGTGATTTTGCTCTTCCGGGAGCCTAATCCAGAAACAGAAGATAGTCTGGATGCCCCTCCAGCAGATAGAACTGACTCAGCTCTTCCACCTGCAGAAATAACTGATGCAGCTCTACCTCCTCCTGAAAGCAAAGATTCTGGCTTATTGCGAGATAAACTTGAATATGTTGATCCACTTAGTACAGAGGACTTATCTTCATCCAGTCCACGGCTGGGTCCCACAGCCGAGCCTGCACCCAAATTGAAAACTGACCCTGCTCGTGAAGGAGGGAGGCTTCCTCCCATCATCATTTCTGCTTGCTTTTGCAAAAGTGTTTCATTGACCACATTAGCAATCCAGTTTTGGATGTTGGCTATGTTAACCATCGGCTCCCCATTGGGACCCAGAACAGGCACGGGTGGCTCAGGTGGTGTGGGTGGGACCGTAGATTGGGAATGGTTGCTTCGGCCAGAATGTACAGATGATCTGCCACTTAATATGGACATGTTATCATCTCCTGCGACACTTGCAGAAGGAAAAGCACCAGCACAGAAAGCGGAGAGTGGGATGGTTCCAGTGCTTTCCGTTTCCCAGCCGCACACCGATTGGCTCTCCTCTAGGTTTTTTCTGGAGCGCTCAAGTATTTCTTCTCTCCGCTGCCTCCTTTTCACTGTTGCTGAGTCTTCTCCACGACTCATCTCCAGGATTTCATCCTTCTTCTCCTCACCACCATATTTCTTCTGCTGCTTTAGCTTCCAAGTCTGATAGGCTGTTAAATTGACATCTTCCAATGAAGGAGCAGGGGTTTCTACTTCACCTTCCTTTTCTTCACCGCTATTATCCTCTGCATTCATGTCTTTCTTGTTCCAACCAAACTGTATTCTCTTTATCTTCCACCGCTCAAGAGGAGTCAGCTTCTCTTTGTTTTTCTTGCAAAAGTAGTACATAGAGCTTGAGTCAGATATTATACTTTCTAAATCATCATCTATCTTCTTTTGGCTTGCTTCACTACCTGCATCCTCATCTTGTTCCTTGGTACGGTATCTTGCAGCTGCCTGTTCCTCGATATCTCTTAGGCGTTCTTTCCATATATCAGTATAGCTGCTGCAACTAGCAGTAGACACTGAGGCGGGCCGGCGAGGTCTGCGCTTGATCCGTGCCTTCACCATCTGCACATCTTCGCTGGTCACACTTTCTAAATCTTCTGGCCGTGGAACCCTCCTACTTCCCTCCCCTAAAAGAGACCCGTTGTCATCCTCATCACACATTAGCTGGGACTCCCACCACTCTTCACTTTGGTACTTCTCATTTCGCTTCTGCCATTCCAGAATAATTTTTTCTACATCCTCATCTTCATCTTCTTTATCTTTCCCTGGCAGACAAGGATCCATTGCCCTCATCGACTTATCGACTGTGCCTTCAACAATGCCTGCTTTACGGGCAGCAGCAGCTGCAGATGAAGCAACACTACTCATAAGACTTATACAGTCCTCTTCCTCTTCCACCATGATGGAATTGGCCTTAGCGGCAAATGTGCTTTCCTCCTCATCAAGACGAGCCCTAGCGTCAATTACAGATGACTGGCTTAGAGTATCATCATCATCTTCATCTCTTTCCTCCATTAATGTTTCATTAAGCTCACGGAGCTGCTTTAGGAAGCCCTCGTTGGGGGCTATTGCACGCTTCTTCCTGATTTCCATCAATGCCTCCATGATTGACATATTGTGAAAGATCATTAAGTAAGCGGCAACTAATACTGCTGAGCGGCTTATTCCCATCATAGAGTCCACCAGAACCTTTCCTGTGCACAAGGAAAAACAAATACGCAAATAAATATATGGCTACCCATGAAAATAATAACCTTATAATGTCTCTAAGATGAGCTATGCCCTTATCCTAGTCTATGTACAGATTTGTTTAAATATTACAAAATAACAAGTTTGTTGTCTGTACAATTGTAAGAGCTCCTTGTGACTATTCTCACTGAATGAATGAAAAACTTTATCATACTAAAAAGCTTTCCTTTCTTGAGCTCTATAAAATTGGCCATTGAGTTAAACATATATTTTGCACACGTGTCTTTGTCTTCTTCATTTCATTGTCTAAGTGTTACAGATAGATTAAATCTGACCACACGCATTTTGGGACACTTGACTTCGAAATAACCATACGAGCCATTTCTAATGTATTGTTTTTTTCTTGTACTAATAGATTTCACATCCCAGTGATTTCCATTTACTCTTATACCTCTATGTGTTAGCAAAGCCTCATCCAGGAACTCTGCACATGTTCGGAAGTGTGATGAAATGTCTGAATCTTGGAAGTCATCAACTTCAATGCCCATGTAGGTGATGTTCATTCCCTCGTAGAAGATTTCGCCCGTGTAGACACCGGTACCGTGGCCTGCATTCAAGATGTGAGTGATGCCAAGACGCTTCAGACGGGCTTTATTGACTGCGACTGATCTGTTAAATGAAAACGTATTTAATAGGCACAACCTTGTAATTTTCTTCTGAATTGTAAATTAATTTAAAGAGAAGTTGCTCCATAGCAAATCTTTTGATACGATGAATATGTTCAACCAGCCTTAAAACATTCATTCATTCATTCATTTTCTACCGCTTTATCCGAACTTCTCTGGTCACGGGGAGCCTGTGCCTATCTCAGGCGTCATCGGGCATCAAGGCAGGATACACCCTGGACGGAGTGCCAACCCATCACAGGGTACACACATACACTCTCATTCATTGTCAGATACTGAAAACTACTATTTTGATTATGTATATTAAAAAAAAAACCAATACATTAAAGACCACTATTTGGTTCAATAACAGATTTTGGTTAATCAGAGTGGATGCTGTTTATTATGCAATTTATTAGCATCCCACACTATGTGTTTGCATGTGAATGACATAAATACAGTCATAACTATTCAGGGGGGAAAAAATGAACAGTTCACTTGGTTGCAGACCCAGACTCTGCTTTACAAAACCAGGTGAAAGGCTACAAAACCATAAAAGCATCAAAGGCATTATAGAAGACTCATTAGACCGCAGGCAACCTGTGTCAACTTGCCTCAGAGGCAGACGTAATATTCAAAACTGTTGCAGCCTAAAAGGAAGATAGAAACTCACAAGCTAACGTTGCTTGCCAGCAATTGTGGTGATTCTTTGTCACACATATAACAATAAATCAATATTTCAATATTTCAATATCAATATTCCACTTTAAGGCTATAGAAAAAAAATCATTTCACACAGCTACTTGCTAAGATCTGAACGTTTTTTAATTCGTGATGTTTTTCACCTTATCGCCATTTGAAAATGATGAAAATGAAAATGTCAGGGTTTCCTGAACGATCAACTAAAAGTACAGATCCAACATGATGACAAGGGTTAAGAAGGTAAGATGTCAGCCTGAAAATGGGGTCAGGTTATTTGACTGTGTATAAGAAGCCCATGAGTATTTAGCAACTAGGATTTAATATATTGTAAAAAAAAAAAAAAAAAAAAAGTCTTTTAATATATTGCAATCATTTGCTAAGCAGTCAAAGGATTTAAGTTGGAATTTGTTAGTAAATGTGTAGAATTTGACATTTTTTATTTAGCACAACTTGCTAGGAAGCATGAGAACACGTGTTTTATACCTCAGCACTGTCAAGCTTTCTGTGAAGAGATATTAATTTATCATTACCTATCTATTTAGTCTCTAGTTTCAATGTAATGTACAGTAACAGTTACTCCTAAAAGTGTAAGTTTAGGTTTTCAGATGCAGGACAGAGGACACTGTGCTTTTGAGTTTCTTGGTTACTGACCAGCTTAAAAGCTTAATTTCTCCCTCATTAAGGTCTCAAAAGAGAAAAAAGCGGCTGATAGGAGATATTTATAAACTATTTCACAGATGTTCCATATGATTATATCAAAACTGATAAAATTTTAATGAAGAATAATAAACATTGGCAAATAGCTGTGCCATAAAGAAAATAATACACTTTGGGTTGAGCTCTTAATGGAAAATAAGAAAGTACAAATGCTGTATAAATGTCTAAACAGTTTAATCTATCTAATCTATATAGTCATCTATGTTTCTGTGTCTGATGGAAAGTTAAGTTTCTCACTTTTCCCCGATGAAGATATTGGGCCAGACTTCATCCACAGGGTTCATTGGTGCCTCCAAACGATCCTGAATCAGAGCCCTTTGGATGTCCAAAACACAGGGTGTGTTATAAGGGCTGCGGTCATCGATCATGTCCTTGACACGGTTGTAAAGGTCCTCCACCATTAGCTGCTCTGCGCTCTCCAGCATGCTCTCTGGTGTGGAGGGCATCTTTAGGTCTTTGGGTTTCAGTTCTGTGAAGTCAAAATTAAGATCTCAGCTGGTCATAACTTTTTAAAGTATGTGACGAAACATGTACAGGTGGTGAAAAAATAACAACACCCTTCAAACTGCCTTTGATAATAGCATCAATTATTATTCATAATTATTAATATGTGGTCATTCTAATACTGACTACTTATTTGCTATCTAATGCAAAATGGACCAACCCTCATTAATGATCTGTTTTGCAGCAACAGCTGAGGAAAGGTGTATAGGTTCCATACATATACTCTCCCCATCTGACCCCGAGATCATGGAGAAGCGGTCAGAGAGGGTCGAAAAACGGTCTGATATCGTCGAAAGGCTAGAAGAAAAAAAGTGAAAAGAGAAGACAATCAATCAAAAAACAAAGTGTGAGTGCACGTCATTTGTACGTTAGTGCTGCAGCCATTTCTGTAATGTGTCTGTGATGCTTTAATCATCCTGATGGACATTTTCACAAAACTCAGTAGTTTACCTGCACTTGAAAAATGGAAGGAAGGAAGGAGGAGTGAACATTCATCTCTGCAGCATCATGTATCATCTATTTACAATTATTTTATCATATATTATTATTACATTACTTCTTACATTTTTTTTAACATCAAAATGGTCTAAATAGTAATTTCCTACATATTTGTGAAGCTCATAAACATTCTGATTTGGAGATTGAGATGTCGTGTGTGTGAGGTTGAGAAGATACCGCACCTTGGAGAAGGAGAGCGGAGGTAGTGGGACTGGATATCTTTGACTTTAGGAGCTTCATCCTCATCTGGAACCTTTTGGTCTTCATCTGTGGTGTTGTCATTAGCTGAGGCCATGCTGATACAGTCGTCCTACGCAGATGATCAAAAACCTTATTATACATCGGCAAACATAGATGGAGAACGAAGGAGGTGCGTGCGTAATATTTTCTATAATTTTCAAGTTCTACCTGATACCACATTATCAGATTTGGAAATTTGGAAAAAACTAACATGCTTAAAAGAAAGCCAATTAAACATCGATCACGCACGTTTCCGTCAATAATGGTTGAATTATCGGTACAGTGAATCATTAAGTGTGTAAATGCAATGTGTCTTCATAAGAAACACAGACTGACTATAAAATAGTGATAATATTATATTATTATACTTTAGTATACTTTGTTTTCCCCTTGCACCTAACACACCTAAAAAAGCTGACAAGTCTAAACTTGTGAACTGTGTGAGACAAAGGGCAAAATGGGAAAATCCCAAAGTGTACATGGTGGTGATAATCCCGCACCAGGGAACACTGCTGTTGGATACTGAGGTTAGAGAAAATGTCATTTTTGACAAGAAATTATACTGTATGTTGAATATTATAAATATTTGTATACTTTCATTGTACAAATACAATAACTGTTAGGAAAAAGTCATCAGAAACAGTAATTATAAATGTTACACAGAATACAAATGATTTTTTTTTTCATTCAAATCCAAAAAAGTTAATCAAAAATGTTAATACAATTCCAAACTTAAAATTGTTCCAGAGTGAATTTTTTTCCCATAATAGTGTATAATAACCTTATTTTTATGTTCCAGTGTGATTTCAAGAAAAAAGCTAATCCAAAACATTTTCCTAATAAACCTAAATTCCTGTCCAGAATGTTTCACTTCCTGTACTCCTTTTTCAGATCCATTTACATGTATTAGGATATTTTTCCTTGGGGTTTAGTCGCAATGAGATACATTCAACAAACCCACCTCGCATGACAATTACCCTCCTAATATGCAAATATTGTACCTCATATACAAATATTGTACAGAAATGGTACATTCATAGCAGCTGGTGCAGTTCAGAGTGCATTAAACATAATTCATTATGTTACGCTAACATAACATAATGAATAACTGTCAGTCATGTTGATAATCTGATGCCTCATATTCAAGGAAATCCTTCTTTCACTTGAAGTTGCAGGGTGGAAACTAAACAAGAAATGTTTATCATTAAAACTGTCTGACAGCCAGATGACTCCTGATCATCGTCATTCTAACTGGTTTCCAACTGTAGAAACAAACTATTTTAAATCCTTAACCAAAATAGTTCACAAATTAACACAAATAAAAGGAAATAGGTAAACAGAACTGAAAAGGACAAAACAGAACAAAACTAATCAATGAAACAAAACAGAACAGAACAAAACAATAAAACAGAAAAACAATAGAACAGCTCAATAAAACAAAACATAACGGAAACAACAACAAAACAACAAAACAAACAATAATATAAAACAGAACAACAACAAAAAAAAAAAACAGAAAAAACAACAGTACAGGTCAATAAAACAAAACTGAACAGAACAAAACAATTAAACCGAAAAAAGCAACAGAACAAACAATAAAACAGAACAGAACAAAACAAGAGAACAGAACAGAACAATAACATAGGAGAGCACAATAAAACAGAACAAAACCAAACAGAACAAAACAATATAAGAGATCAGATAAAAAAGACAGAACAGAACAATAAAACAAAACAAACGATAATAAAACAAAATAAATGATAGTTTGATTCTATGTGCCTCATACGCAGAAAACAAAAAACATTTATGTACTTTATGTACTTGAAAAAATCATTTTCAAAGCATATTTCTCCCTCATTACGTCCCTCATTACGTCCCTCATTACGTCCCTCATTACGTCTCCCTCATCTTTTCATATCAATTATTGTTACTTGGCAACAAAGAAAAAGATTTTTTTTTTTTTTGGTGATATTGGTCGAGAAAAAAAAAATCTACTCTTACACCTTTATTTTTATTAAACTGCTGTAATCGTATACTTAATAAGAAGTTATTTAGCAGTGCTAGAAATAAACAGTAGGCTATGAATTGTCATAGTTCAATTATATACGAATTGATTGATCTCAGAGGTTTTTGTTTTTAAAAGCCGGACCAGTTGTTGTTTAGACTTTAGTCTCGTTGGGTTGTTTGTGAGTTTGTCAGAGTGCATGAGTCTTAGTGTGTATATATAGCACATGGACAGCTGATAGGACCCCTCTGGAACAGAGCGGAGACATGACGGAAAATAAAACAAAAGTATCAGATAAAGAGGAATTAAGTTATCCAATGTTGTCCTTCTGTCATCTCAGGAGCTTATATACTTCCTATAACACTTTAAAACTTAGATAGATGTTCATCTCTTACCTGAGGAGAGGGTAAACGTTCTGAGGTCGCAGTGCTGGTGGATTGTGTGACTGTGACAGAAGCTGCAAGAGGAAGTCTAAACTTAGAGATCCCCTCACCATAAAGAATGACAGCCAGTCACTGCCTCAGAGCTCGACTCAGACCGTGTGTGTGTGTGTGTGTATGTGGGGGTCGGGTGAGTGGGTAAACAGGGGGGCAGGGGTAATGAAGATGGGGCACATACAAATTTCTGATATACAGCTCAACTTTGGCAGCAAGTTTATCTAAAGCATTTGAAATGAGTTCAACCAGATAATAGAATTAAACCATAGGTTTATTCACATAAATCAATATAATTTCATGGCAATTATATTTACTTAGTTCTTAGTGCGGTCGATCTATTACAAAATATATATATATATATAAAAAAAGTAAAACATTTTTGCAGTCTGTTTTACTATAAATGAAGATGGTATAATTTTATTCAATGACATTTTCATGGCATTTATATTTCATATTAACTAACCAATACAACGCATTATACTGTACTTATCTAACATACGGTACGTTTGCCTAGTGCGACTGAACCATTAACAGAGTTATCTAGTCGATTGTTTACAGTCAGTTTCTGTAAGTAATTTATTTATTAGGTTTTTCAGGGGGGCACGGTGGCTTAGTAGTTAGCACGTTCTCCTCACACCTCCAGGGTTGGGGGTTCGATTCCCGCCTCCGCCTTGTGTGTGCGTAGTTTGCATGTTCTCCCCGTGCCTCGGGGGTTTCCTCCGGGTACTCCGGTTTCCTCCCCCGGTCCAAAGACATGCATGGTAGGTTGATTGGCATCTCTGGAAAATTGTCCGTAGTGTGTGAGTGAATGAGAGTGTGTGTGTGCCCTGCGATGGGTTGGCACTCCGTCCAGGGTGTATCCTGCCTTGATGCCTGATGACTCCTGAGACAGGCACAGGCTCCCTGTGACCCGAGGTAGTTCGGATAAAGCGGTAGAAAATGAGTGTGAGGTTTTTCAGTATCGCAACCTCATTAGATACGCATATGAAATATCCAAAGCAACCCGGTATATGATTATCTATCATATTTAGCAATAAATGTGATTTAATTTATCGAACGTAATATTTTGCATACAGTTAATCTGCACCGAAATCTCATATTCCCAGTCTGTAAATAACTTGAACAGTCATGTACATGTTCCTTCTTTCTTATTCTTGTGTGATTAAATATTGTACTGCTCTAATGTAAAAAGACCAAAGTCCAAAGTCTCCCTTTTAAATGAATAATGTATTATCTCTCTCTCTCTCTCTCTCTCTCTCTCTCTCTCTCTCTCTCTCTCTCTCTCTCTCTGTCTCTAAAATGAGAACTAACTAAGAATACAATTCAAAAAACTGAGAACTAAGACAGTAGTGATTACCGTATATCTTACGACAATAATGACAACCTTAGTATCGATTACTGATCAATATTCTATTACCTTGTGACATTTTGACCATGTGGTTATGGTTACTGTTATGTTACGCAGCTTTGGAGAACTATGGGACTTGGTATGTAATGTAATAAAATGTAATGTTAGTTATATTATGTGACTATGTGTGTGTCTGTGTATGAGTGAGTGCAGAGATGTCAGTAGGTCAGGAATCTTATCTGCAGATGGCTGTTGTGTTGTTGTGCTATTTATAAGTTGGAATGCAGGCAGGAACAAATGGCAGTCTATTAACTCATTAATATCTTGTAAATTAAATATGTTACCTTCAGATATATGTGTATGTGTAAATAAAAGCCTGTGAAACAATCAGATACACAATACGCCCAATATTACCAAATGCCACATGAGCGTATGCAAATGATTTATTAATTAACTTGGATATAATATTTATATGCTTAGTTATTAAAGAAATAATTGAACTAGTCATATCTCCACAGCACAACAGAAGCAAATGTTATTTGCACATCGTTTTAACTCGGCTTAAATAACTCGGCATCAAGCTGAAGATCAACAAACCGAACTGCGGTCCCATCTGTTACCTGACATTTTCCACTTTTAATTTTCAATACAGTGGGAAATCATTTACATCACTCCTTACATACATACATTATACAGCCATCAGTAATTATATCCTGTACTGTGTATAACATTCAGAGAAATTATAAGGTTTATTTTAGATGGCTTGATTGTTTTTCATTTAAGGAACAGAAATATAGCAAGCAGTATAGAGTCACAACTTTTCTCTGTCATTTAAACTTCAGGCAAAATCCTGAAAGCAAAATGAGTCACCGACTCTATTTTTTTAAATTAAATATCTCAGAATGTACATATAACTAAATTTGTAAAGCCTTACTAAGCTTCCAGGACTGGTGTTCCTGTTTAAATAGGATTATAAAGAATCATTTTTTTTAAAAACAAATCAACAAATAATTTTATTAAAATTATACTTGACAAATTGTCTTATTTGTACAAGTCAATTACAATGAACAAAAACAAAATCATCTTTGCTTGCTTGCTTTCATGCTTTTCCCTTGCAGTGTGTGTGTGTGTGTGTGTGTGTGTGTGTGGTGTCCTGGTCATTATGAGACATATGGTTCCATCTGCTGGTGAAAAACTTTAAAGTGAAGGCACAACTTATATGTAAACCTGTGTGTATTTGTGTATTTTGTGATTTCATACCAAGATGTGTCCGTTACATCTAAAGGCCATGTGTTTATTTTATTCACTACCTGGGAAAGTGCTTTGAAACAAAAATAGGTTTCATCTTACATTTAAAAAATATATACATCAATCTAATTTACAGTATATGCAGAACACATACAAGCTGTTCACATCTTCACTCCATGATCACGCCCCATAGTCATCGTTTTCATCTTGCTCTTCTGTATTACAATAAAAGGCACGAACATGTCTAAGCAGCACAACACACGACGAGTCACATGACATCACGATGCGGTAAACGACACGAGTGGTCTAATACAACGAAGAGATAAAAATCATGAATCACGAAAGAAAGAGAGAACGATGATCAGCGAATGCACAGCTGTGTAAGGATGTCCATTGTTAAAAAATAATATCACACAGAAACTCTAAAGTTTGTACATTACATGATCAATAAAATTTTTACTGAACTGGCACGGGTAAAGAAAGAAACAAAACAAAAAAAACACAACAACAAAAGAGAAACAAAGATTGCTTGCATTGATCACACAGTGCTTTGTTTAATATAAAAACAGGAATAAAGTATTTGTGCATGGCAAAATAAATAAATAAATAAAAAATAAGCCTACTGATTTTTTTTTTTTTTAAAAGAACAAGAGACAACCATTAGGTTTCTGAGGACATCTGGCGAGCTGGTTTAGAGGATTCACTGCATAGCTTGGATCTCTTCTAGAAATTGCTATGATCGTGCGGTAGAAATAGATGCACTCATAAGTAAGTGCTTCTCTTTGTCAGGAATGTATTTGAAAGTAGTGAGAGCACACAAGAGGACTTTCACCTTTAGTTTATCATTTTGTTTGGCTGTGGTCAGACATATGAAGTGGTACTTCAGCGTCTCTTAAGGACTAAAGTAACCCTAAAATGTCTTATTTGTTTTGTATGATTGTCCTCAGGGTGGATAACATTATTGCCTCATCACATCTTTACAGTCCTGCTTTTGATCCTGAGCTCAGGTTACTGCCTGAGTGGAGTTTTCCCTGTTCTCCCTCCATACAGGTTGGTTTCCTGCGGGTCGTCTGGTTTCCTTCCACCTCCCAAAAACATCCAAGTTTAACAGATTAACCGTGTCATATACTGGTAGCCAATTATCCTACCTTATACACAATATTGCTGGGATTGGCTCTGGAGCTACATTTGTCCTGAACATGACAAAGTGTTTACTGAAGATGAATGAATGAATTCTGTACAGCGTTCTGGTTTGTTCCAGTTTGATGTGAGTTCGGGGTGTTTCACACCAGGGCTACAAAAAACAATGATGTTGTTCAACTGTTGTTCTATGAAGCCATTTCCAATATGACAGAAACATGTCTAGAAGCAACCAGTGAAAGTGTACTCTATAATAACAGTATCTATCTATTTATTTATTTATTTCCCCCCATTACTTATAGTGTTTGGTCAGATATATACACAACATCTACCATTTAACTTTATCTGTAACATCTCTCTAGGGACTGCAGATGGAAATTAGCTTTTTTTTTTTTTTTTGCTATAACCTGGCACATGACATCTCTTCTTCCTTAGACTAATGTTCTCTGTGCATTGCCCCTGATTAAGTACAAATAAACTCATTCATTATAACCTGAGCAAGCAGTGTGTGGGTTTCATGGGTCTATTAAAAACAAACGAATTGGAAAATGCCAAACAAGTGTGACTTCTGCTAAAGGTGCTCTTTGATTCTGTCCATACATCAGCTCCTGTGTGTGGGGGATGTGGTAGCCTAGTGGTTAAGGTGCTGGGCTACCAATTGGAAGGTTGTGAGTTTAAAATTCCAAATAACCCTCCATTGCTCAGTTGTGTGAAAATAAGTATATTATATTATATTATATTATTATAATATATTATTATATTATAAGTATAATGTTACTCTGGATAAAAGGTGTCTGCCAAATGCCGTAAATGACGATAAAAATTTACACTGATGAATATTTATCATCAATATACTCAGGTATGTAGTTTAATTGTAGCCCCAATTGATGGAACAGTCCAATTATTGGCAGGTGACTGACTGACTGTCTCTAGCTCACGTGTGAAGTTCTCAGAGTTTGTGAGAATGTGGCTGAAATATCTGAAAAGACAAGCAGTGACATTCAGCTGTGATTTGGCAGAAAAGGGCAAAGAGCAGTGATGAAGGATGATCTGTCCTCTTAGGCTTTATTCACTTTGCACACGTGACTGTGTTTGGGCAGGCAACCAGAATCGACAAAAAAAAAAACACCCAGTGATAATCCTTAAGTTGCTCATTACTAAAGCATCCTGTTTGTGTGCATATCATTTGGTTTTTGGTGTGTGTATCAAAACTTATGTACACCGACTGTTCAGGTACCGTACGAAAGGTGTGTACGTCTATCTGTAATTTGCGTGTGTGCTGAAGTCCATGATATATGCGAGTTGGTCTGGAAAAAGAATGGGATTCTAATGAGAAAAGACGAAAAGCTTGGTTTTGACTGATTTTTTTGCCAATAATATATTTTGGCATATCTATTTTAAGAAAACAAATGATTTACCAAAACAAAGTAGAAATGTTTTATTTCGGTTCTTTTATAGCTTTGCTTTAGAGCAGCAAAAAAATCCTAATTGGCAAAAAGCCGGTTTGCCAAATGTTCCAGTGAATGCAGCGAGTACGTTGAATATCAGTTTTTTTTTCATGCTTTAATCGGCTTTTTAGATATTAGTTATTTGATGGCCATTAGGATAATCCATATCCATAAAGATAATCAGTTAAGTTTGCAATCAGATACTGAGTGCTAAAACGTCTTCACATCCTGGTGATAATCGAGGAGGGCACTTACACACTCCATAACGACATGAACAGCAAAGAACATCTTTAAATAGAACTGACCAAACAAAATGGCAATTACAAGTAGAACTATTATGTCAATAATGTCACCTGGAAATGCTCCATAGCCAACATGTCTAGTCCTTCTAGTCACTAATCTGTATGCCTGGAATGCCATTACAACATACTTTAAACAGGAGGAAAGCTAATAAAGAAAAACTCAGATACTGTTGTGACCTTGAGCCTGACTGGATCACTTCCAACGTCTAATCAGTTCATCTGTCGGCTACGGTGATTTTCCATTTAAACATTCAAACCCTTGTTCTTGAGATATCTGGCTAACGAGATTGTTGCACAGACATAAGGATGGACAACCTGAAAAAGCAACGTCTTCGCCACCTAGTGGCAGAGGTTTGATAACACAAACATACAGCTGAAGGGTGAAGGAAGGCAGCTAAGGCAAGGTTAGAAAGGAATCTAAATAATAAATAATAATTAATTCTTAAATCAGAGATATAAAATGTTATTAATACCAGAACAACTCGTTTTTGGTCCAAACTTGATTTCCCGTCTTTCACCCTTTCACCTTTCCAGAATTTACTCATAGCAACATGATGAGTACAAACTGCCATACACATATTTACACAACACCTAGCTCCTGTCTGTTGGATGGGGTAATAAAGGTACAACATACTCATTCTGCCCCCCCTCTTTTGGGTAAAACCTCATTTCATTGGCTTGAACTTCCACCTGTTTATCCAAGAAGGCTGCTAACTGGCTGAGCTTCATTGTGTCTTCCTCTGGCTTATCTTTTAGCTCAGAATAAGAGGAACCTCTGAGTGAATTCGACATGCAGGGCACAAGCTGTACCATCTCGTTGGTGGTTACTCCATGCACACAGGTGTAGAATTCCTGAGTTTTGGGTGGCATACTGGTATTTGTCGGTGCAGGGTTTACAATCATGCTGTATTCCGTCCCTGGGAATGAGAGCAGCTCCGGCTGCACGTGGCTTTCCTCTGGCCAAACCCACAAAGTGGCCTCAGTCATGATCGGCTCTGAAGTCTCTTTGCTACAGAAGAAAGGGTCTTGGCAGTCTGGACTGGGGACATCAGGGGTGTGAAGTAGCTGCTGGTCTTCATTGCAGTCAGGGCTCTGTGTGTCTTGAGGCTCTTTATTCTCCTGGATGCTAGTCATAGAGCTCAGTCGAGATAAAAAGACATCTTCGTCCATGCTGACGTGGTACACTGGCTCCCCACAGTAGCGTGGTGCCTTGTAGCCTTGCAGGGATGAGAAGTGATAATTAATCTCATCCAGCTTGCCTTGCTAAAGGAAAGCAGAGGTAGAGAAACATATATAGTAAGGGGACAAAAATAATAAAAAGATAGATAGAGACAGATTTTCAAACCGTCCCCAACTAAAATCTTTATCCTGGCCTGCAAGTGATAGTGACATTTAATATCTCACTGTATGAGAGAGACTTTGTTTAAATACACACAATGTGTGTCTATGATGTGGCACTCTATTGAAAAAAAAGAGTCTTTTCTGTCTACCCCGTGGCAGGTCTGCCCTAGTAAGCAGTGGTTGGGCAAAGTGGCAGTTACAAAACAAGCACTGACAGCTAAAGGCTGGGAAAAAAAAAATGGCACGAACGAATCTTGATTTCAGCTTGACTACCTACCTGACTGACTACCTAACCACCCACCCACCTACCAAACCCCACCAACCCATACACCTACCTACACACCCACCCATCCTACTTGACTACCTACTGAAGAGACTAGAAGAAGCGCGTTACCAGATCCCAGCATATAGCACTGGCGTGAGAAACTAGCTATGCCTTGTGGCCGCAAATGTGTGAAATTATTCATAGCAACGTCTCTGCACTTCCTACAAATTTCTGACCGCTTTAACTGTCAAAGTTTAACTGTGGTCTTTCAGGCTATACTGTTCTCTAAATCTCAGCTCTGGGTTTTCCACTGTCATTTTGATCTCCACTGTATGTATATTTACGGGTGTGTGTGGGATAATGTTGTAATGTGTTATAATACTCAGTCTCTAACTGTAGGGAGATTTGTGTGATCTGGCAGGAGGTAAATACCTTAAGAAGCATGGGATCAATTCCTCTGATGCAGGGTTTGGGGATTGGTGGCAGGAGAAAAGTTTTTATCCTGCAGAAATCACAGAATCAAAGAGCACCTTTAGAAGAAGTCACACATTTGGCCTTTAGTTTTTCTTTTGATATTATGGGGTCATCTTGATATAATGATTGGTTGATTAAGCGTGCTAAATAATCAAGCAAGTGTCAGACCATTTACAGTGTGACTGTGTTTGGGACACAATAAACATGCTGAATTGGCCTGCGCACAGGCACAGACAGACACGTGCGCGCGCATACAGACAGACGGACACGTGCGCGCGCATACAGACAGACAGACACGTGCGCGCGCATACAGACAGACGGACACGTGCGCGCGCATACAGACAGACGGACACGTGCGCGCGCATACAGACAGACGGACACGTGCGCGCGCATACAGACAGACGGACACGTGCGCGCGCATACAGACAGACGGACACGTGCGCGCGCATACAGACAGACGGACACGTGCGCGCGCATACAGACAGACGGACACGTGCGCGCGCATACAGACAGACGGACACGTGCGCACGCATACAGACAGACGGACACGTGCGCACGCATACAGACAGACGGACACGTGCGCACGCATACAGACAGACGGACACGTGCGCACGCATACAGACAGACGGACACGTGCGCACGCATACAGACAGACGGACACGTGCGCACGCATACAGACAGACGGACACGTGCGCACGCATACAGACAGACGGACACGTGCGCACGCATACAGACAGACGGACACGTGCGCACGCATACAGACAGACGGACACGTGCGCACGCATACAGACAGACGGACACGTGCGCACGCATACAGACAGACGGACAGGTGCGCACGCATACAGACAGACGGACAGGTGCGCACGCATACAGACAGACGGACAGGTGCGCACGCATACAGACAGACGGACAGGTGCGCACGCATACAGACAGACGGACAGGTGCACACGCATACAGACAGACGGACACGTGCACACATACAGAGTCCTTTAACCCTTTTAGTTTTCTTTTTTCCATTATTAGTGTATTAGTGTAAGTGCTGAGTGATGGATGTCTGCTCCGCACCTCTTGCCTTGTGGAATAATCCCAAATCCAATGAGGAGCAAGATTATGACTACAATGGTAGTCATTAGTACAAGACCATAGACCATGTGATCTGAAAGAGAGGGGGGAGGGGTGCGGTTACCATGGAAACACCATCACATTGGCTGAAATCTTTCATTCTAAAAGTTCTTCCATTGCTCAGTGTAGGTATGACTGGACCCTGAATAACCCTTACATTTGTCAGTGCGTGTGTGTAACTAAAATGTGCCACGTTTTATAAAACAATGATACGAAATAACAAGCAACCATTTAGAGTCGGCATTTATCTACGCACTACGGTCACAATAACAGGTTTTTGTTCAGATAAAATCATGTCAGTACAAAATAGTACTATTGGTTTGCACAATTCTGAAACCAGGTTAAATAAATATTTTACTTCCCACCCCTAAAATGTTTCTATTTGTTTTTCACTTCAATATATATCTTTTTATTTTTATTTATTATTCTTTTTTATATTTAAAAATCACACAATTTATTTTTATATATATATATATATACATCCATTATAAATGCTGTAATAATCCTTTCCTGATGATCATGTGATTGTGACAACAGGTTAAAAACCCAGGCTTTTGAAAGACAAAGGAGCAGCATGAATAGAAGTCTGGCTAACCATCGTCATAGCAACATACAAGCCTTCACAGCAAAATTCCATGTACATGCACAAGCAGCAGTGACGACATGGAAAGACCCAGATGATGAGTGGGAGAAACCCGAGAGCTCAGGAATGCTTCATATCAGCAAGCCCTCAAAATGGTGTCGTATAGCATGTGATCATGGCTACATAATCCATCCTGTCATGTATTCAGTGCCAGGAGTTTAAGAGGTTGTGGTGTATTTGAGCTTGAAATTTGTTCAAATGTGTGTGTGCGCATGTGTGTATACCTGGCAGACGTCTGGAAGGAATGACGATGGTAATCGGGGCGCTCCATTTGCTCCACAGGTGGTTGTTGTTTGAGCGGCAGCGCACTTGGACTTCATACCTCCCCAATGACAAGCCTAGAAGCTCCAGATGAGGTTCGCGTAGCCGCTCCTTTACCTGCGCAGGCATCAAGACAAGTCACTACGGCGTCACAAGTCACTACGTCGTTGTTCATCTCATGTTACTTTAATCGTCGGTCATTACGTTAGACAACGATAAATCACACATTAGTATAAACACTCACTTGTGTTCAACTGGGTTGAGATCTGGTTACAGATGGTCATAGCATATGATTTACATAATTTTTACACTCATCAAACACCACCACCCCACCCCCCCAACCCCCACCTCACCCGTTTCACAGTACCTTCCAGTTACTGGGCTCAGACATAGCTCTATAACGTAGCTCATAGATGAGTGTAATCCATCCAATTTGGACCTGTTGAGCAATGGGGTACTGCCAGGACACCAATACGTTGCAACCGGCTTCATCCTTAGTCATGTTCATTAAAGTGTACGTGAGGTTATATGGCGGATCAATCTCGACTGTGAACAGAAACAAATAAACTGGTAAGGCGTGCGGTCACGATGTCTCGACCATAAACAAAAACTCAAAACAATTTGACTCTGCTGTGCCTTACCGATTTCGGCCACGTCCAAACAGTGCTTTTTAGAGGTGAACGAACCTCTGCTGCTGTGGGCCGTCACGTTCATGCAGTAAACCTCCCAAATCCTTGTGTGCTCTGTGTCAAAGTAACAACTGTTTGGTCCACCACTCACATAGTCTGGACACTCTCTTGGAGGCCTGTTACTGAAAAGCATGGCAGCATACAAACATCAATAAGAAGTTTTCTTTCAAATAGGAAAAGTCATGCTAAAATAAACACTTTTATTCCAAAAACAACACTATATAAAAGATGATGTTATACATCATCTGCATATACAGAGAAGTCATGCGTTCAGGTGGTGTATTAAACCATTTGTGGTCCATCTAGGTCGGGCATCACCAAATGGCGGACCGTGGTCCGGATCCGGACCGAGTGACGGGTCTGCCCGGACCCGTTAAAATTCTAATATTATCATATTAAGCATCTCCTTATTATAAGATTATAAGCTCTTTGATATCAATAAAAAGATAAATCTTTCGTTCCTGCACAGTTAATCTAGTTATTACGACAGGAGCGTCATCAAAAGCCAAGCCAAAAACAGATTGTTTCTGTTCCATACTCCAGAGCAGAAGGTGGCAGTAATGCACCTAATTACGCTGGCAGGACAATTAAGAATCAAACCGCTGACAGGACAGTTACATGTCCATTTCTCTCACTAGAAACGGAAGATGGAAAGGGAGTAAGGAGAGGTGGAAAGGAGAGATGGAAAAAGGGAGCTGCTCAAAGCTCTGCACTTTTCTTTTATTCAGTAAATTCTGCCCTGTTCTGTTCCTAAGGTTTCTGTGCTATTAATGTAGTTAATGTTTAAAAAAGGGGCAGCTCAAAAGTCTTTTGTTGATTTTTTTCTTAAAGATTAAAAGCACTTTTATTTTATTCAAAAGATTCTGAATGTTTTACATTACTTGAAATATAGGCCCTAAGTTCAGGCTGCACAAAGCTGTGTTCGCACTTTTTATTTATTTTATTCAGAAGAAATTCAGTGTCTGTTGTCTGTTACTTGACATGTAGTAAAGACAACTACAGGATTGTTTTCCATTCAAGTGCCAGACAAGTTCAGACTTTGAAAACACTTGCATTTCTATATAATTTATTGTTAAATTTCATGTGCGTTATTGATATTATTAACATGAGGGTAGACTATTTTAAGTGACAATATAAGATTCGGACCTTTGCTGGGAGGAAATTTTAGTAACTGGACCTCCTTGAATTTTATTTGAATACCCCTTATCTAGGTATTTAAAAAATAAACTGCAGTATTTATTTATATTACTAGTCTGTGATTACAAGGTCTGAATGTAAGGACATTATCACTGAAATTGCTAGCCAGTGTGAACAAGTACAGATATACACTCGGGTCCAAACAATGCAAGCGTTTAGATTGATTTTTCAACCTCATGGTTTCTTTCTTCACTGTCAGTGACTGTCAGTCTCTTAGATCTTGAAGCTGCTTATGTCTAAGTGAAATAAAAGGGAATTAACACACAGCTGAGTAGCCAAGTGTCCAATTAAATTTTTTTTAATACCTTTAAAGGGATAAAAAGTAAGGTCCGTTTATATTGACTGTTTCATAAATACTGTGGGAGAAAGCTAAAAGAACAATATGTCAATATTATACTATACATGTGACTATACCGGTGTCTAGCAAATGTTTTAGAGCTTTACCTCAATTGCTTCCAAAGACCAAACATTAAACATTTTACCCAGCCTTACCCTAGGGTGTAGAAGAGCCTGTGGGTGAGGTTGTCATCTCCCTGGAGACCGTTGTCAAGGGGATGCCACCAGCAAGTAAAGGTTTCCATGTAAGGAGAGCGGCAGTAATATATGTGCGGCTTTAGGCCATCTGCAGAAATAATGAGACAAATCAGCTTGCAGAAGTGAGAACTGCTGAAAAGGTCAGTCGCAAGCGATGATCTGAAGTGTGGAAACCCGTTCATTTCGTTTCATTTCATTCAGAACTGATGACTAATCCGACCAGATGTTAAATAGTTCTTCATCGTCATCATATATATTAAACCTCATAGCCACAAATTTTAAGTATCTTCAAACATTTGGCATCATAGCAGCTCACTGATCTGCAACCTGATTATTCTAACATAAGGAAGTATTTTTCTAATCCACCAATCAAAGTAGGATTTCAGCATATGGCCAATCATCAGGGTTTCTAACTGTTCTTGTTGTCAAGCCAATTTCCTTAATCCACTGCTTAAGACTTGCTAGCTAATGCTAGCACCAATCTGTCGGGAACAATTCGTCAAAACAGATTTAACCTCATTAAGAAGCCTGGTGCTTTTAAAGACAGAGATCGTTTGTAGATCAACATCAATTAAAATGCAATGATGGTGAAAATATAAACGGAAACTCTACACGTAGGCGTGTACTTATTAACACACGATGGCTGCCAGAAGCTTGAAAAGGTCACAAGCAAAAGTGAGTTTTATCAGGTTCAAATATTTTGAATATATTTACAATGACCTAATATTTCCCATTAAAAGATTACAAGAACTACAAGAGCTAATCTAGACATATTTCACTATTTTTTATGCTTTACATTTTCTTGCATATTTTAAGCGTTCATTTCTAGAAAGAAGCAAAAATTTAAAAGAGAAATAAATGCTCATGTCCTGAAGCACATGTGGCTGCTAAAAGCACTGTTACTCTTGTATTTGTTGATGATGTGACCGCTGTTATCTGCTCAGCTTTAGCACTACGCTTAAAAACATAAGCAGTACTATGTGCATTACTGGAGCCAAAGTCAACACATCTGTGCTAAAATCTTTTCAACAGTGATTTCAATCCCCTTTTTAAAAAAAAAAAAAAAAAAAAAAAAAAATCCAGGCATCTTGTTGATCTGATTCTTCCGTCTGGTTCTGTCCTGATTCAAATGCATAGAAACTTGGCCAGGTGAGGCAGAAAATTTATTTGACTAGACTCAAGAAATGATCCTTTGATACGTCTAACTTGAATGTGGTGTGTTCATTGTGGTGTGTTCATTTTTCCATCATGCGTAAATAGATATGAAAGCGGTTTTTCAGGTTCAGGTTGAATCTCTTCACACCGAGTATTTAAGTGTACCACAATACTGAAGACTGACAGATGTATTAATACTAGCCAAGGTGAAGGACTGCAGACACATTCCTATAAGCTTATGACGAGCACCGATGCCAGCTGCAGGAAATTAAATTAGAGGCACATTTTGTGCACGCGCGTGTGTGTGTGTGTGTGTGTGTGTGTGTGTGTGTGTGTGTGTGTGTGTGTGTGTGCGTGCAAGATTGTGAGTCATAAAGAAGCAGTTATGCTTTCAGTCCAGTATGTTCAGTGCAGGTCAGAATGACCTGTAATTATAAAGAAGTTTTCCTTTTTTTTTTATATCCTTTTTTTTGGAAATTGTCAGAGTTTTGAATCATCATTTTGGCCTGACAGGATGAAGATTACAAAAAAGGCAGTATATTAAAAATAGACGAGTCTTTCTCAAGAATATTGCATATATTAGATCATATATTAGATTGACAAACTTTAAACATGACTAACATGATGCACAGTGATACACAGTGATGTGAAGGCTGATGCGGGGCAGAGAGTAATATGAAGTTTCGACTGCATTGCTTTGCTAAATGTTATAATTCTGGTATTCCGAAAGGAACAAAAATACACTTTGAATCTTAAACAGCTCCTTTGATAACAATTTGGTCATCTGACAATATGTTCCAAAAAAAATATTATTCATTCCGGTGCTGTGAGAAAGTATTTCTTCTATTTTTGCATGTGTGAACTGATCTTTAGACTAAATGTTATAGGCAACTTTTCTTCAACTTTGTTGAAGAAAATGATCCAGCATCAACAGGCCTCTGTGAAAAGCTAACTAACCCCCTAGCTTACTAAATAAACCAATTAAAGTAATTAATGGTTATACTAGAAATACCCAGGGCTGATTACTGCCAGGCCTGCTGTATCTGTGTGGGCGTGCGGTAGCCTAGTGGTGAAGGTGTTGGGCTACCAATCGGAAGGTTGTGAGTTCGATCCCAGGTCTGTTGTGACTCTGAGCAAGACCCTTAACCCTCAATTGCTCAGCTGTATAAAAATGGGATAATGTAAGTCGCTCTGGATAAGGGCGTCTGCTAAATGCTGTAAATGTATCTATACATCACTTAAAAAGATACTTCCCAGTGTGAATTAGACAAAAAAAAGGAATCAGTACTATTTCACAACCAAATACAGTATAATTTGACAAGAGAAGATAAGGCATTAATGTACATCAATGTTTTCCAGCATGGAAGAACTCCAAAGCCATTTCTAAAGCCCTGAGTCTCCAATGAACACCACTGAGAGCTATTATCTCCAATTGGAGAAAACAGCAGCTCCATTATGTGTCTAACTCAGTAACTTCAAAACATGTGCTTTCACTAAAGCAATGTGAGGCATGAGAACTGTAAAAAGCTGTGCGCTGACCTTGGCCTGACTCACCTCCCTCATGGGCTGCGGAGTGTGAGGACTGTGGGGAAGCTCCGGCATGGCTCCACCAGTAAAGTAAGAAGAGCAGTAGCGGCAGCATCGCTCAGCAAACACCAGTAAGTCCTGAGAGAAAGGGGAAAGAAAAAACATACATACATATAGGTGAGCTTTGCTGTGCTATGAAATGCATGCTCAATCGGATTCTGGCCAAAACATTTTACTTCTTTATCTTAACCCTTTTTAGCAGCACAGTCTGGTGTTCCAGTCTGTTGGTCGAACGGACATTGACTAATCGGTATAAAAGAATGAATTATTTTTCACCCCTTGTCTGAGATAACAATGAGTCAGGACTCTGTTGGCTTTCAGTGAGAGAGGTGCATTTTTCCTTCTGATGGAGAACATTACAGAAAATTTGGTGGTTGAAGATAATGCCTTCATATTTTACATGATAACGAACAAGCACTTAAAGCATCCCAGAGAGCTGAAACAGGATTGAGATCATGATTTACTTTGAAGGTATAAACAGATATAAACACATGTGTAGAAGAAAAAACAGTAACATGGTCATTGGCAACCACATGTGCACATTATTTTACGCTTTCCAGTGGTTCACATCATGTATAAACCCCTCAGTATTTACTCTGGTGTTGGCTTCTCTTGATTTTTCACTTTGACCCAGTTATGCCTACCTCCTGGAGGAAGGTCTTTATCTGGCCAACTGTTATGTAGGGTTTTTCATCACATGTGGCCTTCCAAGCCTCCTTTTCCACCAAAAAGAACCAGGTGCTGGTTCAGAGCTAGTGCTGGTGTTGGTTCAAAGTTGGTTCCACTGATGATCCTTTTAAGAACCGGTTTGCCTTTCCATCGGTTAGAGAACCATCACAGAGCCGAGTGTGATGTCACTGCATACGTGTCACGTTACACAGCAACGTTAGCACAGCAGCGGCAAACACAAACACAACATCAGCAATGGTGGATGTTGCTTTACTGTTAATGCTCATGGCTTTGTGAACCTACATTGGCATCCAAACGCGGCGAATCCAACGTGTTCGTGCAGCTCCATGTAATTTGTATAAACTGAGGTTGTAATCGAGAAAGTACATAACATTATTTTATCATTAACACAGAAAAAAAGTAGCCTTAGCATGTAGCTACCTACTATCATGTGTGCTGATAATTGATCATATTGTGGTAAAGTAAAAGTGTATTAAACATTATTATACTTAAGGTACATTATCTAACAGTAGCCCCGCCCCAAGCCCCGCCCACAGCCCCTGACATAAGCGGTTCTTAAGTCTAGACCTGCAACGTTTTGGTGCTACTTAAAAACCACATTTCCTGGTTCAGAGCCGGTGCTTTGGCGGTCGAAAAAGAAAGAACTGGTTCTAAATTAGGCTCTGGCTCTGAACCAGCACTCAAACTGCCTCGGTGGAAAAGGGGAACTGGTTTTCCTGACCCCACCAGCACATTCATTCATTCTGACCAGAGATGGGAGCCTGAGGTGCGACTCATGATTCATACACACCGTGTCCGAGTAACCATGGAGCTTTTGTAGAAAAATACTTTCAGTGTGTGTGTGTGTGGGTGTGTGTGTGTGTGTGTGTAGTTGTTTCATTTGTTTCAATACCCTTCAAATGCTCCTTTATTGAGCAGCGCATTATGGCTTCGGCAGGAGTGCCATACCAGAGAACGATTACAAAAGTGTAAAGAATGTCAGAAAAAATTAAAGACCATTTTTTCAACTTTATAAAACACACCTGAAAACACACCCAGACAGGTCAGTTTAGTTTATATAAGCATTAGAGCAATGTTAAAATTGCTAATGAGACATTATTTATTCACTTCAGCTTATATTAGCCTTTACCATGGCATATTCATGGTATAACCATTAAAGGATTTTGACATTTCTGATGCGCTTGACGACACTAAAACTAATCTTCATCTACCATTCATTTAAATAATGCACTAAATTTCTTAGGCAAGTCATAACCAAATGCAGTGTTAGAGTCATTTCATATCAACCATCCAGACGGAGAAAAATTCTCAGTGGTTTGTACAGTGGCGTGAGTGATGGTGCTAAACAAACTGGATTAAGTTTGTCCTATAAAATGCTGTGCACTTGGGATTTACACATAATGGTGTGAGAAACAAAGCACAAAACGTCAAGTGAGTCACAGTTCTGTAGGTGGAAATGCATTGATTATGACAAAGATTAGAGACACTAAAAAACAAGCAAGAACGAGGTCTACACTACCCTTTTTTAAACGACGGAGAGCAAAAAAAAAAAAAAGCAACTCACAGTTGAGGTGGGCAGACAGAAGACCACATAGGTTTCTACTTCTGTTCCTCTTCTGCCAGCCAAAAAACAAAGGTCAGATTACAGTGGGCACAGACCACGATCAAGATTTGGTGATCATTTGCTCCTTGTAGCTTCAGGTTTCTGTTCTTGGCTGACAGGAGTGGAGCCCAGTCTTTTCTAATGAGTTTCATGGTTTTATTTTTTTTTAGTTTTGTTCATTAATATATATATATATATATATATACACACACACACACACACACACACACACACACACACCTGTTCTTTATACAGACATACAGTTATCCAACTTCATGACTCAAGGCTTGACTTACATGTGGGCTGTTAGTGTTGCAGGGGTTAGTACCATAGATGTAAACAAGACCTAAACAAATCTGACTCAGCTGCCTAGCCATTACACCCTGGCCTTTACACTGCTCAGATCCATACATTTGCCCATTTTATCTTCCTCCAGCACAAGTTTTGAGAACTGCCTGTTCTTTTAGTGTGTAATATTTCTCACTCACTCACTTCACCGGTCAGTGGTTTTAATACAAAGCCCCAAAGCTGTACCAAGCATTAACCTTTTTTAATTACCGGTGGTGGTATTTACTTGCACTGAGAACTGAACCATATTAAAACAACTCAAGGCCACTTATTACAAACAGCAGTTCAAGAGTAAAAATATAGGCATAACTTAATGATAATCAGTAATATATGAATGCTTTAGTACTTTGGTTTATGCAACAGATAAACAGCAAAGTACTAAAGCATATTCAAATATGAATCCAAGAGGTCAAGTGCATGTTTTATATATTAAAAAAATAGAAACATCTATTTAAGCTGAAGACTGTTGCCTCTTTGCGAGATGCCGACAATCACTTGTGCAGTGAGGCTTAAGTTACAGTCGGTTACATTAAGCGCAGTAAGACATTTCCTCCCTCATCACTTCTCAGCTCTGTGCCAACATCATCATCATCATCATCATCATCATCAAGTGGTTTAATTGTCATTAGAACCAAAAATAGCTGGTACAATACACAGTGAAGCAAAACAATGTTCCTCCAGGACTACACAGACATACAGGCTCATTAGGAGTGGGATGATTATGGAGCATCAGCCACACAAGTACCTTAACCGTTATTATGGAAACAACAATAGAACATGTTGTAAGTTCCACAGGTTTCTACCGATTATTATTTATGTCAAATCTGCACTCATAGCAAATCCAACAACATTCAGGGGTGTTGTGGTATAGCGTAAACCTTGTCACACAGCATAAGCTATTTTGAGTGGTTATACCTGCTAATTATTCTCAGATGTTGCTTGTTAATTAACAACCTACATGCTCTCAGTACTAAGAGTAACTCCTAGTAAAATTGTATGAATTTGTCCTCTTCATGTCTGGATTATTTGTGGTGTTGGTGTCTTCGGTCAGAACATTGGCCCTCTGTTTTCTACTTTTTGAATAATCCCTGAATTGTCTTTTGCATGTTATGAACACCGAATCCATGGTTTCTTTAAAAATCATTTTAGGATTGTGTTCATGTGACTCATTTTGCATTACGCAAGTCTAAGGTGTTAAAAAAAATAAAAAAACAATCCAGAAGTTCTCTCTGTACACGTTAGAGATTCAGCTGTGATTCAGAAGCTGCATTTGAAATGCCCTGTGATGCCACCGAGGGGTTTATTCATATCAGACGCTTAGCTCGATATGTTCTCACTGTTAATACATTTTGAATGTATGGTGGATTTTAAAAAAAAATAAAAATACAAACAAAGCCCAGCGTAATCCAGCAGCCTTCATGAAAATCTACAGTACCGTTAGACTCATCTTACACACATGATCGAAGGTAAAAAAAATCCCTGTCTGCACCTTCTTATCGTTTCTCTCTGCTCCTTCATCATATTCTTCTTCTTTATGTGAACCAGATAAAAAGGAGATGAGACATTGAACAAAACAGGAATTCAACCTTGAGCAATTTTGTGTGCTAAAGCAAGCACACAGATTCTTTCTTCTGTGACATAAGTAATCACCATGTCAAAGCAGCTCTTAGAACGGAAGAAGAGCAGATGTTAAAATGTAATTTTATAAGCTTGACAGTCACACAAAGGCTCCATGAAGCCAAAAGTCAAATCTAAACCCTAATCTGCTTTGTGCCTAATTGCCTTTGAGGTGAGGTTCATAGGTTCAACCTGACATGAGGTTGCTGACAAACCTAAATCCTTTTTGTAGTTTTGATGTACAGAGAGCATAGAAAATACACTGAAAAGGCTTTCCATGCACTAGATCAGCCCGAGTCATGAATACTTGGTGTTCGTTACCAAGGAAATTATCAGAATAGTGTGAACATAAGAAGCTGTTCTGTTTTTATTTACGAACAAAGATAATATTCTTGATAAGATCATGCATTCATTCATTTTCTACCGCTTATACGAACTTCTCGGGTCACGGGGAGCCTGTGCCTGTCTCAGGCGTCTTTGGGCATCAAGGCAGGATACACCCTGGACGGAGTGCCAACCCATCACAGGGCACACACACACTCATTCACTCACACAATCACACACTACGGACAATTTTCCAGAGATGCCAATCAACCTACCATGCATGTCTTTGGACCGGGGGAGGAAAACGGAGTACCCGGAGGAAACCCCCGAGGCACGGGGAGAACATGCAAACTCCACACACACAAGGCGGAGGTGGGAATCGAACCCCACAACACTGGAGGTGTGAGGCGAACGTGCCAACCACTAAGCCACCATGCCCCCCTTCTTGATAATATATTTATTATTAAATAAATAAATAAATAAATAAATAACCTCAACCAGAACATCTCGATATTATTGCTGCACATTATAATGTGAACCCTAGATTTAATAAACATTTGTTTCTTTATGCAGCACATGAAGGAAAAGCTTTTAGCCTGTGAACCAGGCATGTGTTGCCTCTCTACCATGTGTCCTTATAAATAAATATCAAATATTTATACAAGGTCTAAATATAAATGTCTGTTTAAACCCTTCCTCATAGTTCTAAGCATTGATGTTTTTTCCCCTCAGTGACACACAGTGGGGGCCAAAACTGAGACCTTTAGAGAAAATGCTTCGATTTTGCAGGATTTTCAAATTTAATACAATGTTTTTTATTGCATTATTGATATTACTGAAGTTTCTGAGCATTTGATCCTCTTTTTTTTACCTGATACGGACTTTACACTTTTGTATAAAACCTCATGGTCCGTTTCAGAGTGTCATCAGAACAAATGCTTCGATAGAAGTGATAGACCTGAGGAAAATCTGAC
The DNA here is from genome assembly GCF_022655615.1 of Tachysurus fulvidraco. Lineage (NCBI taxonomy): Eukaryota > Metazoa > Chordata > Actinopteri > Siluriformes > Bagridae > Tachysurus > Tachysurus fulvidraco. The sequence goes on from NC_062535.1 coordinate 7,189,716, forward strand.
CTTTTTGTACAAAGCGGTTAAAAAAAAATTCAATATTGTCTCAGACTTTTAGAGTCAACTATGTGAAATTAAAACTCTTAGGCTCTCTATATAAAGCCACTTATATTAGCATTCAAAAAAATAACAAATGGTACAAAACTCCTTGAACTGAGATCCGTGTTAAAGACCTGTCTGTGTAGACTGAAAATAAGTATACAAGGACATGGTTTTAATGCACAACTAATAAGCCATGTGCTACAAATATGGCTCTCATCAAGTCGCCCTTAATCTTTGCCCTTGCTGTTGAAAGCATCTGGGACTCAACATGGAACAAAAGATCCCAAAACATCTGCAATCTGGTGTTGTGGGGAGGGAAAGATAAGCAAAAGCAATACTAGTCTTACACTGAAACATGCTTTCATCTAATTTATCTATTCGTGACACACGGCATTTCACTCAGTGACAGTTGCTAGTTATGACTCATTAGCTTGAGATAATGGCTTAGAAGGAAAACGGCTGCACGATTTGCCACAGAATCACTTCAGCGCTTGCTTTAGTTAAATCTTACTACTTGGGTTAAAGTATAGTATTATTTCCTATGTTGACGTATGGATGTTTTCGTCGTAAACTACAGTTGGTTGCTTGGAAAAAGAAAGAAAGAAACAAACAAAATAAAGCCTGCAATCCCGAATCCCATTAAAAAATATTAAAAATGGAAAAAAGAAAAAAAAAAAAATCAGATGACTTGAAAAACTCTATAGTTATAGCGATAATTGCATGATGAAAATGCCATTTAAAATACCTTGCATATCTCGGATAGCAGTTTGAGAAAAGCTACTCTCTTGTACGGTGTTTTGCTAATTGGTACCATGTCTTTCACATAGTTTCACAATCGCATCGGTTATTGCATTTCTCTCCGTCGCGTCGACTTTTTAAAGGCAGACGTTATTCAAAATAGTTTTTTGCTTTGGATGCATTCCAGATTTCAATACATATTTAGTCGTGTTGTGGCAACAATTGCAAGGCACTCCCGATAAAATTTTTCAGCGCTGTGTTACTTTGTGTAACTATAAATTGGAGTTCATTATTTCAGACAGATTTAATGAGAACAGGTTTTCCCTCTGTATGTTTTGAGTTCATTTGCATTTCTTGTCACGGCATGTCCTGCCTTCATGCAGCCCTAACACCTAGTGTTCATGACGTAGTCTCCAGATCCGCCGTGAATCTGAGAAGAAAGAAGCAGTTACTGGAGATTAATGAATGGAAAATAACTGAAAGAGACTAATTTATATCTTTTATCGTGTCAGAAGACGACACTGAAAAATATTTACTGCTTATATAATACATTAGAATGCGGTCTGACTTTGAAACTAAAAGCAATGGGAATGGGTCTAGCATTAGGACCACTGCTGGTTGATCCACAGCACTGTGGGCTGAATCGCCATATCTAGTAGCCCATCTTCTCTCAATAAGAGATGTTTTCTCTGTTGAACCTAATGGACTAGGATAAATATTTCTCTCCTTCTTTAAGCTACATTCAGATTATGAACCTTATACAGGCTGCTTGTACAAACAGACCAATATACCCATGCTGCATTCACCCTTAGCCTAAAAGGGGAATAATCCAGAACAAAAGGCTGTATTGTAGGGATGTCTATTTGCAACCCAATTTATGCTTTCCTCAATAGAAAATATTTCTTAAAAATAATAAGCAACCCCAACTTTTTCCATTTTCAAGGCACTTATTGAAAGCCTTGCTAAAGCTTATTACGGAGTATGAGCATGATCTAGTTTTCAGAAATCTTTCAGTACCATAATACTAGTAAATGGTCTGCCAAGAAATACTTTCATTTTATTACTTATTTAAAAAAAGAGAAAGGTCATTTTGATCAAAAATGTTTTAAAATGAGATTATACACTCCTATAAAGCTCAAAAAAAGCTCCTGCCTGAAAAAACAACCACATTAATACATGATGTTAGCTAACTTATCTGTTTAGCTAGCTAAATTACCAAAGCGCAATCAACGCCCATTAATGTTATCAATCACAAGGTTATCCTTCTCGATGGGAAAGCTGGAAAAGTGGGTGGACTACAAACATTTCACATTCTCTCTTTACAAAAAGAAAGAACTAGGTGCCTGAGGAATAAGCATGGTGATTAAGCTTCACAATGACTTTGAACCCTGGGTTTCTGCCTAATGGCATATAACCAACCAACCTTTATTAACCTAATCTATTTTATTGACATTTCACTGACAGGGAACCTGCTGAAGCATTTCATTAATGCACAGTACACACCCTTTGGTACCACGAACCACACTGTGGTGATTTGATTACCACATCAACTGTTGAGACATGAAGCTCCTGTGTTTAAACACAGACCACTGGATAGTGGAGGTCATTGCCTTGGCTGGAATTCAGACACCTGCCACGCCGACCCAGCAGAAACTTGGCAAAAAGGTCTTAGAGAACACATCTGCTAAAAATAAATAAATAATTGTCTCATATGTCATCCGTTTGCTTCTCATTCATCTAGTGTTCATAGAGCTTCAGTTTTATATTTAACTAATACAACCTCCTATTCTGTCTAGTCCTCCAGCAGAACTGTCGACAAGTATTTGCTTTAAGAGTGATCGGTCACCATAACATGCACCGTTTACTGTTGATTACACCGAGTTAGCCGATTCCGCCGTCTAACCGTCCAGATGGCTCGTGTTTAAACTCGGTTGGCATGCTTCAGTGAACCCATGCAACACTACGCACTGCTCACTGCAGAGCCTACATTACCTGGATTAATGTTAAAGGAGTCTCTTTGTTCTCAAAGTTAACACGTTTTCATTGGTTTTGTTGGTTTCAAATGTGCGTAAGCTACAGGTTTAATACACAATTCTGGCTTTCATTACAGAACTTGGCATACTGGTATTTGTTCTCTGGTGGCACAATTTGCTGCCTTCGACTGCATTTTTACAGCATTGTTTTGCAGTTTGTCACACCCATATATGATTTATAAGATAAGGTGTATGACTGCGCTGTAAAATCTTGAATAAGCGATTAATTGTTGACTGGACTTTAGTCTGCTCCTCTGGAGTGAAAATTTATTTTTCTGGACCTCGTATTGGATCTTATGGTTATAAAGTAAAAGTAAAATAGGGCCTCGTTATGCCAGGGCATAGCCTTTTTCGGATCAGAAAACTAACAGAAGGCTATTGCTTAAAGCTTATTTGTTTAAATTGTGTTTATATAAGTTTGTTTAGTAAGCGGGTGGAGTTACATCACACTGAAGAAATACTAACCCTAGATATGATGTACTAATTCTAGTACATGAGAATCTGAAGCATTTCCTGCCAGAAATGTTGTTTTTTTACTATATCTGTATTGTTAGAAGGTGTAATAAATCGCACATCTTTTTATTCTCTTGCTGAAAAATGTGGAACATTACATGTGACTTTTTTTTGCTGCCAGCCATAATTGATCACATTTTCAGAGCTTCACTGAAGAGTGCTTTTAAAGTTCACTGTGCACATCCCCAATCCATTACTGTGCTTGATTTAACCAACAATCATTTTTTTTTTTTTTTTTTTCCAGAACTAACAAATCTGTAGGAACATAAATTGGATCATTCAGCATGGGATTTTTCAAAGCCTCTTCCTCTAACAGATCCCAAACAGAGGTTTTTATCCTTGTTAACATTTAAGTCCAGATCTTCACCTCTCACCGGAATGCTTTATTCAATACACAAATGTAATGCACCAGTTGGTGACATTAACAGCTGTACAATCATGTGTGAACATGCGGTGCAGCCTTAAACCAAGACAGTAACCTAGGGCTGTTTTTGTAGATAAATAAGAGAGCAGAAAATTTAACTAGCTGAGAAAAATCGAATATCCATCTGGCTGAACATATCGGTTGCCTGGGTACTTGGAGCAGCTACCATCCAAACACAAGTGGATGTTTATCAGACCACCATTAAAAGACCGCACTGCTATTTTTTCACTGGTTTGTTTTCCTCCTTTCTTGCAGGTGAGAACAGAGTCATCAAGTTCAAGAGCAGACCAAATTCATGGCCACTGATTATTATTAAGTATTAGGACTTACTGAGCAAAGTGCAGCAACTGAATCATAATTCTCTAAAATTTTAGGTTGCAGGCCACATAATTAAAACATACATTTTCTGTGTTTTGGTCTTGCCAGTTCTCAGCCACTGGATCACTATCACATGACATCTACCATAACAAATGGGATGAGTGGATCATACATGTGCTTTCTCAGTGATACACAATGTCATCATATCGAACTGCTGCTTCGGCTGCATCATAGGGCAACGTAACACACGGATTGGCTAGTGTTGCTCTGATCGATAGGGAAGCGAGAGTAAATCCATCCGTCACACCATGAGAGCATAGCTTATTTTGCAGTCTTGGCACCTAGCCACCAATGGTGTTCTGGTTAACTATCCACACATGTAGCAACAGTAAGCAGAAGCCACAATGTTGATGCTGACATCTAAAACTACAGTGGATCTAAATATGTTACAAACCCCTGTTAATATGGCAATTTAAATAAATTAAAAAGTATTAAACCATAACCCCCCCCATCCTGAATGTGAAAAACAAATCAGAAAAGCTTTGGGGGAAATTAAATAATCAGAATAGCCTGGTTGCATAAGTTTGCACACCCTTTTCTAAGTTGGGGATGTGACTGTGTTCAGAATGAGAGAAAAGATTTTTAACCCAAACACTGGTTACATGAGTCTTTCTGGGTATGTACTGTATATGGTGTTATTAAATAACCCTGGTAAAGCTGGGTGGACTCAAATTAAACGTTTGAGAAAGATAAACAGGAAATTCTCAGTAGAACCATCCACCAAAGTGGTTAACAACTTCGGCTAAACAACATAGTTCCTGCCTGACAGCTCACATATCTGACTAAATTGAATTAAACACTGCTCAGTTGGTGTTCAGCTGAACGTTGTTATTTCAGCTATTAAGGGTTCATTAAAACATTGTCAGGAGAATACCAGAGCAATTCGTCACCATGAAAGAGCAAAACATTTGAATCAATAGGACATGCAAAGAGCAACAAGCAACAAGGTTTGAGAATAATATACACATGAAGCCCAGCTTAATACATCTACATGCTTCTGGATTTTGCTGCCTATACTAAATAACTACAATGCTGATAGTTTCTGTATAAGCACAGGAAAAGTCTTAATCAAGTTGACATCATCAAAGGCTTATGTATGGTAATGGAAACAATCAGCCAGAATAAAAATAAGAGGTGACTGAAAGGGTTCATATACTCATATATACATGTAATTATATATATATATATATATATATATATATATATATATATATATATATATATATATATATATATAGATACACACACACACACACACTCACTTAACGAAGAACGCTGTACTATAAATTTTTGACTCAAATCATTTTGCTTGCTTTGTTACCATTAAATGTGCTGCAGCACTACATTGATGCAGCACTACATTGATGTTCGTTCATTAATTATCAGTCACGGTTTTATCCTAATCAGGCTCTAGAACAAATCACAACAATGGGCACGAGGCGAGGAATCCAAAAAAAGTGATTTTTTTTTATTCTCCTTCTAATTCATAAAGCCTTATTTGCTCTTGTAATATGCTGCAATGTGTTAGATGTAATTCTGACATTGCCCAGTAATTAATAATAGTAATATTTGTAATTAAATCATGATCTTTCTAGATCTGATACGTTGGGCTGGATGAGCCACTGCAAACAATGTCAGAACCTGGAAGGGGTTGAAAGCATAATACCTCATGCAAAATCTACAACTTAAGTTTTTACATAATTCCTTACAAGTGTTTCCCTACCAGACACCAGTCTCCATGCATTATGATCCCTTACGATGCATTATGATCCCTTACGATGCATTATGATCCCTGGTTCATAATTTTCCCATGTAACTTTTTTGTCATGTTAACACTACACTACAAGCTATACATATCACCTGGATGTGTCATTTCCACGTATTCAGGTGATCAAGGCAAATAGAATCATCATGGAAATGATTTTTTTTTTTTGCACTTTCAGGATCTTTCAGTAATATACAAAAAAGGGCAGATGCAGGATCATACTGTACTCCTACACAAGCTTGCACTAGATACCACTCACGTTTTTATATGGAACAGATGAGACCACACGTACGCAAGCGCCCGCACCCGCGCGCGCGCACATTTACACATAACTTAATTAATGGACTTATTATAAAGGGACGCCATAACAATTGCTTTTTAACTAACAAACTTGAAATTGTGTTGCCAGGTCAATATTTTTAGGGACCTACGCGTATTCTAAAGCGTAATATGACACAAATGCACGTGATACAAATTAATTAATAGTTAAAAAACTTTTATAGAGCAAAAAACAGCACTAATACATTAATAAACACCGTGTCATGTAGAAACACACGAACTTTACTCCAAACTGCGTGTGAAATAGCCGGAAGTGGCTCTTACCTCTCAGAACGTGAGGCGTCTTAAGTCTTAAGTCTTATTCACTTCATCCGAAAATCACAAACGTCTCCATTTATCCAAAAAAAAGACGCTCCGAGGTTATTTCACGCAAAACAAACCCTCTCTAAGACATTACCTACTGCATGGAATCTAATAAAAGCTTATTATAATGTTGTTTTCGATACAGTTTCCGTTTTAAAACGGGTTACGTTGTTAACGCGAAGGTCCGCCGAACGTCTGCGACATCGCTCCGTCGGGCTAAAGGCGATTTTCTCTCCACCTGATTTCACGTCATTCTGCCTTTCCGTATGTGCTTTAAAGCGCGCTTGAGCCGAATCCCAAACGACTCCCTAATTGGTCCCTTAGCGCACTACGTAGTGCAGAGAGTCACCAACACCGTGTAGTGCACTTTGTAGGGTACATTTGGTAGTGACCTCGTGCGAAAATCAGAGCTGTCACTACACCGTACCATAAGTGGATATGCAACATTCAATTCGATTCGATTCGATTCAATTCAATTCGATTCAATTTATTTGTATGGAGCTTTTAACAATTTCTCATTGTCTCAAGGCAGCTTTACAGAAGTATGGAAACATAAGAGAGAGAAAAAGGAATACATATATAATAATAATAATAATAATAATAATAATAATAAGAAGAAGAAGAAGAAGAAGAAGAAGAAGAAGAAGAAGAAATAAATAAATGAATATATACAATTAAAGTTCAAAATTAATTTAAAAAAGATTAACTTCAAATGTGCGGAGTTTGCATGTTCTCCCCGTGCCTCGGGGTTTCCTCCAGGTACTCCGGTTTCCTCCCCCGGTCCAAAGACATGCAGTGAATGAGAGTGTGTGTGCCCTGTGATGGGTTGGCACTCCGTCCAAGGTGTATCCTGCCTCGATGCCCGATGACTCCTGAGATAGGCACAGGCTCCCCGTGATCCGAGGTAGTTCGGATAAAGTGGTAGAAAATGAGTGAGTGAGAGAGAGAACTTCAAATCTAAAATACTATATATCTATCCCTATACCTAATGAGCAAGCCGGCGGCAAGGAAAAACTCCCTGAGAGGATATGAGAAAGAAACCTTGAGAGGAACCAGACTCAGAAGGAAACCTCATAGTCATTTGGGTGACACTCTACAGTAAATAGTGTACATGTAAATAATGTCCTTTCTAACAGTTTATAATAGTGCAACCGAGAGCTCCTGAGGAACTAATGGGTCATCGTAAACTCTGAGTTCAGCACAGACCTGACAGACTGATAAAGACCAGACCATACAGCTGACTGACACAACATTGGTTCAAAAGAAGGCATTGCAGTCTCTGGGTGGCTCCATCCACAACAATCCCATAAGAACCATAAGCAACATTCAATTAAATTCAATTCAATTTATTTGCTAAGATCATGCGAGAGAAAGTGGAAGAAATCACAACTTGATGCAGATCTTGATTCTTACCATACACTCCTGGCCAAGTTTTCCTCAGATGTGACTTCTGCCAAAACTTCCTTCTACAAGGAAAAGCTCGAAGCTTCAGCACAAGACCCTCGAAAGCTCCACCACAACATCACTTCTCTACTCGACTCCCCGGCTCCACCTGCATCATCCTCCCTGACTGCAGAAGACTTTGCTTCTTTCTACCATGAGAAGATTGAGGACCTTTAATTCTGCCCCAAATGCAATTCTGTCTTACAGTCTGGATTCCCCTACTCATTCGCTATCACATTTCTCAACTGTAGCAGCAGAAGAGATTTTACAACTCCTCCAGACCTGCAATCCTACCACCTGCCCATTGGATCCACTCCCTTCCACTATGCTCCAGACCATCCCGCAAGATCTTCTGCCCTTCATTACCACTATCATCAATAGGACATGCACTACTTTCAAGAGAGCAACCTGAGAGAAAGGAAGAAAGAAACCTGCTTTGGATCCATCAGACATCAGTAACTGCAGACCGGTATCACTTCTCTTGTTTCTTCTAAAAATTCTTGAACACATTGTCTATAATCAATTGTCTATCTATCTCTCTCAGAATAACCTTCAAGATCCCAACCAGTCTGGCTTTAAAGCAGCTCATTCTACAGAAACATCCCTTTTGGATGTCTCTGAGAAACTACATGTTGCTAGATCTGCCAAACTGTCATCCGTCCTTATCCTCCTTGACCTTTCAGCAGCGTTCGATACGGTCAACCACAAGACTCTCTTGTCCACCCTCAGGAGTCTTGGGATCAGCTTGGAAATGGTTCACTTCCTACCTGGAAGGAGGCTCATATCAGGTAACATGGAGGGGAGTGACATCCGCTCCACGCAGTCTCCACTGGTGTCCCATAGGGCTCAGTACACGGTTCTCTTCTTTTCTCCCTGTATATTCACTCTCTTGGTGAAGATATTTCCTCACATGGGTTCTCTTACCACTGCTATGTTGATGATACACAACTTATCTTCTCTTTCCCACCCTCAGATGCCACAGCTTCTGATCAGATCTCAGCATGTCTGGCAGAAATATCATCATGGCTGACTGCTTATCAGTTAAAGCTCAATCCTAGCAAAACTGAACTGCTGTTCATCCCAGGTGATTCCTCCCCAGGTCTTGATCTTGCAATATCCCTGCATAATGATCTGCTCTCCCCTTCAGCCACAGCTCGCAACCTTGGGGTAACCATGGACAATCAACTGTCCTTTTCCTCTCATGTTGCTAATGTGACTCGCTCATGTCGGTTCCTTCTCTACAACATTAGAAGGATTCGGCCACAGACTGCTCAGGTACTTGTTCAGCCTCTTGTCATCTGAAGACTGGATTACTGCAACGCACTGCTACCTATGAACGCAATTCGTCCTCTGCAAATGATCCAAAAATGCAGCTGCACGGCTTGTTTTCAACCTGCCTAACTTTTCACATACCCCCCCACTGCTGCGATCCCTTCACTGGCTTCCGGTAGCTGCACACATCAGATTCAAAACACTGATGCTAGCCTACAAAGCCAAAAACGGACCAGATCCCTCTTACCTCAAAGCCCTCATCACTCCTCAAACTGTACACACACCCTCCGATCTACCAGCACTGCTCAACTGGTTCCACCATCTCTCAGGGTAAGTGTACTGCAAGACTCTTTTCTGTTCTGGCACCAAGGGGGTGGAATGAACTTCCCCTAGGGGTCCCCTAGGGGTCCAGACAGCTGAGTCAATGGCTATTTTCAAATGACAGTTGAAGACCTACTTATTCAGGAAACACATTAACTAGCACTTCCTTCCTTGTTTGTTGCATATATGTTTATAAAAAATAAAAAAAAACTTGAACAAAGTTTTAGACTCATGTATCTTAAGTATGTAACCTAGTGAACCAGAGTTAATGTACCAATGATAGAGACTTAAGCACTTCTGTACATCGCTCTGGATAAAGGCATCTGCCAAATGCTGTAAATGTAAATGTAAAGGTAAATATTTGTATAGTGCTTTTAACAATTTCCCATTGTCTCAAAACAGCTTTACAGAAGTATGGAAAAGAAGAGAGTAATAAACAAACAAACAAACAAACAAAGAAACAAACAAATAATACATACAATTAATGTTTAAAATGAATTTAAAAAATATTAACTTAAAATTAATGATACTATATATCTATCCACAAGGCAGTCGTGGCCTAATGGTTAGAAAGTCTGACTTGTAACCCGAAGGTTGTGTGTTCGAGTCTCAGGCCGGCCACAACTAAGGTGCCTGTGAGCAAGGCACCGAAACCCCCCAACTGCTCCCCGGCCGCCGCAGCATAAATGGCTGCCCAGTGTGTGTGTTCACGGGTGTGTGTGTGTGTTCATTGCTGTGTGTGTACACTTTGGATGGGTTAAATGCAGAGAACAAATTCTGAGTATGGGTCACCGTACTTAGCCGTATGTCATTTCACTATTTCACTATACCTATCCCTAATGAGCAAGCCGGAGGTGACGTCGGCAAGGATAAACTCCCTGAGAGGATATGAGAAAGAAACCTTGAGAGGAACCAGACTCAGAAAGGAACCCATCCTCATTTGGGTGACACTCTAAAGAAGGTAAATTGTGTAAATCTAAATAATGATCATTTATAATAGTGCAACTGAGAGCTCCTGAGGAACTAATGGGTCATCGTAAACTCTGAGTTCAGTGCAGACCTGATTGCTGATAAAGACCAGACCATACAGCTGACTGACACAACATTGGTTTAAAGGCATTACAGTCTCTGGGTGTCTCCATCCACAACAATCCCATGAGACCTTGGCTGATTATGCAGATCAAGCCCTGGCAAGGTAACCACCTGGTGACAAGACTCTAGCCAGCAGTAAAACATCAGCTGTACAACATGAGTTTAGTCACGTGCACATAGAAATATTCATTCATTCATTTTCTACCGCTTATCCGAACTTCTCATCAAGGCAGGATACACCCTGGACGGAGTGCCAACCCATCGCAGGGCACACACACTCTCATACACTCACACACACACACACACACACACACACACTACGGACAATTTTCCAGAGATGCCAATCAACCTACCATGCATGTCTTTGGACCGGGGGAGGAAAACGGAGTACCCGGAGGAAACCCCCAAGGCACGGGGAGAACATGCAAACTCCACACACACAAGGCAGTGGTGGGAATCAAACCCCCAACCCTGGAGGTGTGAGGCGAACGTGCTAACCACTAAGCCACTGTGCCCCCCCCCCCACACACACACACTTACAATTAATAAGCACTAAAAAAAATAAGAATTCCCAATTTAATTTTGTTGTATGCTTGTTGCATAAATGCATTGTATGGCATTGCATGGTTAAACACAGCTCTTGTTATGATCTAATTATTGCATTTTTTTTTCATTACAGTTAAAATACATTTTCTAAAATGGCACATTTTTCTCTAAACATACAAACACCTGTCAAATGTACACTTATTTGGGCAAATGTATCCAGACACCAGATGATTGCTGAACATCCCATTCAAAAACAATAGACATTAATATGGAGCTAGTCTCCACAACATCCATTTAAGTAAAGCTTCTCACTAGGTTTTGTAGTTGCTGTTGTTTGTGCAAGAGTCACAATCGTGTGTGATGGTCAGGTGTCCACATACGTTTGTCTATATAGTGTATATATACTGAACCACTAATTATAAGCCAATGAGCTAAAAAGTTACTCAAACACAGTTCTTTAGAAAGAAAGCAACCATCTCTCTATTGTACCTCAGCATCCTATCTACTCCCTATACTGTACACAATCAGCAATGACAATAATTAGTAGACCCACCTTGACCTAGACCCTAAATAAATCTGATAGATCGCTTCTCAAAACTCTCATTATTTTTATTACTCAATTTCTTAAATGTCTTGTTTATAAATTAAAGTCATAAAATGAAATATCGATTCTATCTGATAAAACAATCTAATACAAAATGTGCATTAAAAATATGATACCTAAAACAAGCCTTTTTTTTGTTTTGTATTTGTTTCGTGTAAAATATTGTAAGTATATCTATATTTTAAGAGAAAAATAGGGCACAATCGTCAGAACCCCACTCCAACCACAGCACCACTAACGATCATTAATAACACTTCAAACATTCAAATGCATGGTTTATTGAAGATGGCAGCTTTAACCTTACACAGTCATTTAATTGAATTGACCAGACCAGTCATTTTAGAGTAGTGATTCTAAGCAATTAGACAATTATGCACTTTTTTTGAAATTGGCTGACGACCGGATGTTGGTTTATAGCAGAGAACACAGTTTGATAAAATGCTATATGTGTATATCTTTTCTAAACTGTGAAATGCTGTGGGTGGTCAAAATAAGCACAAATACATATGAAAGATTTATTTTAATGAATTAATTTGCTTTGATTATCTGCAGCAGAACATGACAAACACAATTATCTTATTCAGTCAAAGGGGCCTGGCTCCAAGTGTTATGCTAAACATGTTGTATCACATATTATGTTACATAAGTGTGTGTGTGGAAAACATTGCCAGATCATGTTACCACTAAATATTGACTTCTTATATCTTGTCCTTCATTACAAACCAACGTTTGTACCTTGTAATAGTGTTCATAATAAATTTCCCTGTTCTGGTCTGTAATTGATTTGTCATAGTTTTAAATCGTGATCAGGTTAAACAACATTTCATATGAATTTTATGATTGTGAGTGCCATTTAATAGACAGTTAAAATGTTTTACTATTTAATGATGGAGCTGAGAACTGCATTTGGGAACGGTTACTTTATTAGAAACACCAGTACTCATGCACATTGATGAATTTTTGCAATGAGGAAAAATGTGGCAGCAAAACATAAAGTCATGCAGGTACAAGACAAGAGCTTCGGGTAATGATCACAGTGCATTGAATCAAATGGACTGCGATCATTCTTAAGACTGAGCAACTGACCTCTTAGCCAGATCTGCAAATCTTACTCTCTCTTCGTATCTGAATCCAGGGCTATGCAAACATACATTCAAGCAGCACTGGGGTAAGGGTATGACCACCCCTCTGCCTCACCAGCCACAGCCGGCTTCTTATTTAAAGACTAAAAACGGGTCCTCAAACAGATAGATCTGCATCAGAGAGCATCAGAGAGAGCTTTGAATGGAATATGGCATTTATAACAACACAAGGTAAATATCAATAAATTGTAATGGCATATTGATGCCCGATGACGCCTGAGATAGGCACAGGCTCCCCATGACGCGAGAAGTTCGGATAAAGAGGTAGAAAATGAATGAATGAATGAATGAATGAATTTAATGGCATATGGCCTCATTAACATGCCCTCTGTGTTTCAGGCTTTTTTGAATGAGCTCCTAAGAGATGGAATATATATATCATCGTATATATTGAAAATATTTTATTCCTTCTTAGAATTAGAACACATACAAGACCTGAATGAATGGGGTATGGAGATGGACTAATCTAAGTTGGAAGTGATGTCCTGGTCAAAAGAAAATTTATATACCTTAGTCAATGAAAGACATTGTCATCCAATACGGTCTCTGTCATGTCTCCTAGCTCAGGACAGCCAGGCATTCAAGGTTAGTGGAAAATAAATGTTGGTGAACAAACCTAGTCTCAGTGGGGCTAAAGTTATATGTAATATGAGTAATCAGCAGATGAGTATGTACAGTTGTAGGCACACATGACAGTAAGCAGTGCACGGACAAATGCTTCATGAAGACACATGCTGCAGTCCTCACCCTCAGCTGTGCCTTGGTCAGAGATTCTGGCTAAGCCATAATGGTCCACTTAAGAGGAGTGCAATCAAATCCAGTAACATACTGTACTGATTATAAATACCAGCTTTATACAGAATTGCACCCACATTCCATATATAGCTATGAAAGCCTTGTGTCTCATCTGACCCCAACCAGGTATCCAGAGCTACTACCTACCCCACTGGAAGTTGATGAATTGACAGCCTTTAATTCAAAGAGCTTATCGATTCAGAGGATAGAGAACACCATACTATACCATATACCTGTAGACTCAGAGTATGGGCTAGAGGAGAAATCCTATATGCAATGTCTATAGATCAACTCACTACCATGCCACTAGAGGACATGCTCGCCCAAATTGAAATTTTTCAGCTGTCTATGTACAGGGTGAAAATAATATTCAGATCTGGTGAGTGTGCAGGCCATGAGAGATGCCCATAAGAGATTGGATGCTGTAGTTAAACCTTTTGGTCATGCTGTAGAGTTACAGTGTGGAGAAACCTCAAAGAAGGACACCAACCGTTATGTGCGTTTAGTGTGAAGGTAGATCAGTGATAGTTTGGGCTGCGATATTATGCCTCACTTCTTGTGCTAAATAGCACTGCCAAGGACTACCAAACCATTCTGGTGGACCACTCAATGGTACAGTCATTGTACCCTGAAGAAGGTGCCATGTATCAGGATGATAATGCACTAATAGACACAGAAGGAGCAAGTCAGCAAACATTTTCTTCCACAAAGATCACATACTGTAGTGCACTGTTCTGCAAAATCTCTACAAAGACTCACAATCCCTCTGGGGATATATGCTATATTGGCCACACAAGGAGGCCATATGCCATACTAATAAATTATTATGGTCGAAAACTAGGTTCACTGTCCAACCCGTGTACTGTATATAGGTTTATTTATATCATGACACTATTCAATGTGCACCAGAAGGAAAACTATCCCCTTTCCACTTTCCACTTCATCCATGTTCATTCCATGTTGGGAATCACATGTCTTTCATTACAAAATTAAGTAATAGAAAATGGAGGGAGGCAGGGAACCCTGGACCACTTTCAGAAGACGAGAATACAGGATAACCAGACTGGTGTAACCAGATTACCTTCCATCACTGATTCAATGTGAGGAACTAAATTTCTTGATTGATTGCATGATTATGTTTCTACTCAGTTTTGAGCAAACATCATACAGTAGTACCACATTGAGTACCCTATTATTAGCTGCCCCTATTATTCCCCAAACACAGGAATAATGTAGTGTGGGAGGTACAGTACTCGTAATCGAGGGGTCTCAGTGATTGACCTGTGGATTTGTTTTTTTTTTTAGAAAAGTCAACACAATGACTAAATCCAAGGTTATAAACCATGTCTTTATGATCCTCACCTTTTGTCCTTGCTTTTTTTTACTGCACTGTTGTCACTGTTCATTCTGGTAGTTCTCCATGCATTCAACAAAACGACATTCATCAGATTGTCAGTTAGTGCAGCATGATTCACCATTTATTTATTTTTTCGCTTATAATGCAGCATTTCAGCTGGTGCACTTCACTTGGCTTTTCTTGCCTCATGTTCACAATCAAATCTTGTAGAGTGTGTGTGAAAGAGAGAGAGACAGAGAGAGAGAGACACAGAGAGAGAGAGAGAGAGAGAGAGAGAGAGAGAGAGAGAGAGAGAGAGAGAGAGAGAGAAATAGCTTGTTAATATAAACAGTGTGCATTTACTGTTGGTTTAAGGTGTGCTATTTTTACTCCCAAACACTCCTGCTGCATATCAATTATTCCCACCTGATCAAATGCTTTAACAAACTACTGTCAAGTGTCTGAACACTGCCTGAATCTACCAAGGCTTGATGTATTCCCTCTTGAGTTCTAACTGGCACTTTGAATCTCTCTCACTCTGTGTCTGCTCTGTATTGGAGTCAGGTCATACTCTAGGACTGCAGAGATCAGGTGAACCTGACCCTCAGTGCCTGCGAGTGGCCCCGGGTTGCCATACTGTAGCTGCCAGCAGAATCCAACACGGGCTCCCCTACCAGAGCTGGTAGAGAGAAAGTGTGTTCAGAAGACGGGGCTGCTGACCTCCGGTGAGCTGCTGCAGGCATCACAACAAGGAGTCTGAGTCGTGTTACTCTTAAATGTTCTTACTCGTAACCTTAGGATGTTTTTTCCTTGCTGGCATTGCCTTTATCTCATTAGGGATATTTAAAAGGAATAACAAAAAAATTCTATGCATATTTATGTAAAGCTGCATTGTGAGTGTCCATATTCTGACTGGTATCTGCTCAATGATCTTCTCTGGTTGGGCAGGGTCCAGTTGCAGCAGTGTTTGTAGGAGTCAAAGAGTTGCTGGGCATATGGAAACAACCAATCCCCTCCTCTAAAGGCAAGCATTGGAAGTTCAGAGAATGTTCACCTAGTGATAATCTGACCTGCTTGATCACAGCTCTCCTCAGAGCAGAATAATGCAGTTGGCACTTTGGTGGCAGACTACAGGCCTGAATGTTTATATTACATATTGCACTTCTATATTTAAAAAGATTGAATCATTTGTAGTTGTCACAGTTTGATTTCATGTACATGTTTTGTAATATAGGAGTTGTACAGTACCAACAGCAGAAAGAAAACATGATCTGTAGTTTGATTTTGAAGTAGTTTTTCCTGAGATGTGTTTAGGTTCCTCTCAATTTGCTATGTTTGATGCATGCGCTGGCCATGGATTGTATGCTTAGTTCATGTAAGTCAGAAACCACAGTGAAGGCATGCGCAGTATTCCATGGAGGCATGTTAAAATCTTGCTGTGCATCAGAATCAGACCAGATAAGGTTCAATAAAATGAAAAACCCATGAGGCACTCTAAAAACTGGGTCTATAGCCCTGTAGCTAGTCTGGGCAGATTTGATATCTGCAAGCACTGCAGATTTTATATATATATATATTTAAATATTTAAACACACACATTTTATATATATATGTTCATGTTATTGGATAAACATGTTTTTCATATATATATTTTTTTAATGCGCTACATTATTTTTTAAGCATGTGCTTCTTGCTAAAATACTGAAATGCTGAGTCTATTTCTGGTCTAAATCCCTGCTTTAATTATAATGGCTAAATAGTACTTCAGGAGTAATGGTTTCTGTCCATTCATAAGTGAGAGGCAAGATGATCTATTAATGTAGGTCAGATTCAAGCTTCAGGTTCAAGAAACTTTGCATTTGATCATATTATGTTGTAACTTTAACTAAAATGAGCAACACAGAATCACTATTGATATTCATTTATGGTTGAAATCTTATACCTACATTATAGCAGGTTAGACACCCGATACATTTATCTGACTGTATATTACAATCACACCCCCAGTGTCACCCATATGTGGATGGGTTCCCCCTTGAGTCCGGTTCCTCTCAAGGTTTCTTCCTTTACCAATTCAAGGGAGTTTTTCCTTGCCACTGCTGCCTGAGTCACCTCAGACTTGCTCATAGGGGGATAAATACATACACACTGTGAACTATTTATATCTAATAATAATCTAGAATTTTTATTCTGTTAATTCTTATTTCTTTTATTATTTGTTAATTCCTTTATCATTAATTATGTTTACCTTCTGCTCTGTGTTTATGTTCTGTAAAGCTGCTTTGGGACAATGTCTATTGTAAAAAGCGCTATACAAATAAACTTGAATTGAATTGAATTGAATCGATACCCAACCAGGAAAATCTCTCACACATAGAACTTGATTTACTAAGATCTAGTGATAGCAGGATATCAAAGGGCTGAAACTATATTTAAAACACGAAATCTCTATTACTATTATGAAAAATGAACTATATTCTATAAGCAAGTAATGTCTTTGTATAGGCATGACACTGTTCCACCTACACACAGGAACACACTCAAGAAATGTCAGATGTTGTCAGACAACACTATTCATGTATCCTATTTTTAGGTCAAGAGTTTTTGCCTGTGCTGAATTAAATGAGCTCAATTGGCCACTTAATCTTGGTGGATTGCTATTAAGTGACCTCTAACTCGATGTATTCACTTGAGACAGTCAACAATAGACTGTATCAATCTGGCTACAAATAACCTAGCTGTAACATTATACATATTTAGCAGCACATAGTCGTTAGAAACATGAAATCATGTTTTGATTAAATCCTACCTGTTTGTTTGGCTTGTATCGGATTTTATGCTTATGCACAATTTATTTATCATTGAGTTACAGATAGTAATATTATCAGAGTCAGAGTTGTGGTCTCAGAGAATTTCATTTGCACGATATATTATGAGTTTATTTATCCAAATATGAACTTATTTCTATTACAGCTTCAGGCAGCACACTTCATTCATTCATTCATTCATTCATTCATTCATTCATTCATTCATTCATTCATTCTTAAAAACATCTTTATCCTGGTCAGGATCATGTTGGATCCATATCTTAGCTGAAGCAGAAATGCACACTGGATGGGATGCCAGTCAGTTTTAGAGCATCATACACAAAGCTACTCACACAATCTTCACAATTTACAGCATTTTAGAGTAACCAGTTTACTTACAGGTGTGTTTACAGCTCTGTAAATTGCAAGTCTGATTTTAAAATGTTTAGAATGTCACCGGTTTCCTCCTCTCCCAACGTTAATGCACTTGAAACACACAAACAACTCATTCTGCTTTTATACGCCTTTTAGTGTAGCATGAGCAGTTGCTACAGTAACACAGAAATCCCAGCAATCTATAAACCTAAAATGAAAGATAATGTCAGCTGAAGTGAGGGACAAGTAGTATTGGTTTGAATTGGTTTTACCCATTCGTTTTATTTTTCTTCGCATCATGTATCTTTATGTGTATGCAGTCCGACTGAGGATATGTTTGCATTTATATAATTTTTTGAAAGATAATGTCTGCAACCTGGTCTAAAATCTACAAGCCGAAGAAAATGATGATTCATTTGCATGTGGCTAGTTGGAAAGATCTGATGAGACAATCAAGTATATCACTGGTGGATAGTGTTATGTTATATTCAGATAGCAGACTAAACAAAACTATGTTCTAGTAGAATGGAAAGGCAACATAACTTGAAATTCATTAATATATAACAATGTGGAAATAGTTAGATTAGACTAGTAATCCAGTGCAGTTATATGATCAGTATATTACGAATATTTGACAAAATGGAGACTGTCCAGTTTCAGAATTGTTTTTGATCCTTTAGTTTTTGTCTGTATGAAATATTCTTCATCGTGTCCTGTGTATTTCTGGTTTTCTCTCAGCTTCCAAAAAGCAAGCTGTTAAATTGTGATCTCTAACTGAGAATCACTTATATGCCATAAGTGCCATGTACTGTATGTACAGTACAGACCAAAAGTTTGGACACACCTCCTTTTCAACAGGACAATGACCCCAAACACACCTCCAGGCTGTATAAGGGCTGTTTGACCATGAAGGAGAGTGATGGGGTGCTGCACCAGATGACCTGGCCTACACAGTCACCGGACCTGAACCCAATCGAGATGGTTTGGGGTGAGCTGGACCGCAGAGTGAAGGCAAAAGGGCCAACAAGTGCTAAGCATCTCTGGGAACTCCTTCAAGACTGTTGGAAGACCATTTCAGATGACGACCTCTTCAAGCTCATCAAGAGAATGCCAAGAGTGTGCAAAGCAGTAATCAAAGCAAAAGGTGGCTACTTTGAAGAACCTAGAATATGACATATTTTCAGTTGTTTCACACTTTTTTGTTATGTACGTATATAATTCCACATTAATAATGTTAATTCATAGTTTTGATGCCTTCAGTGTGAATCTACTATTTTTATAGTCATGAAAATAAAGAAAACTCTTTGAATGAGAAGGTGTGTCCAAACTTTTGGTCTGTACTGTATTTCCAAAAGGAGGTTCCTGAAGATTAGGAGTGGTTACTGAAAATGAAGGAATAAAAAAAAATAACAAACAGGATCCAAAAATTGCTAAAGAACAAGAATAATGATGGTGGAATGAGAATAGAGATGAAGTAGTCACTAACAGGACTATTATCATTCCTGTTCTCTCTTGTTCACTCACACTGAAGCCTTGTCTACATCCTAGATCCTTATTAGTGCTATAATGCTTAATAATGACTAAAATTTAGAACAACCAGCGCTGTGGCAGACCTCTAATAGCCAAATATTAACCATCAGCATGCTGCATGGAGGAATTGCACTTGTCCATTGCACTGGCTGATGGACACAGCAGGCTATCTAAGAGAACTCCATTAATGGCAATCATGTGGGTCAATCATGTGGGTTAGCACCAGCAAATTTAACTGAAAAATCAACCAATTAGCATTGATTTGGTGCCTACATGCCCACATTCCCCACTAGCCCATTTGACACAATGGAGCAAAATATTTTTACTGTGTAAGTTATGAGTAGTAAGTTATGTATAAATGAACCTATACTATATCTAAATGTCTCTAAAGAAAACACTGAATACGCTGATGAGAGTGTTGTCACAGGTTCTCGTGTGATATTGGCCCCGACGACAGTTCCTCAAAGGAATGGACTACCCTGGCAGGTTGTTATGTTGTTGTGTTGTTATTCTTTAGACAAGAATTTGCCCTCTGTTTAAATGCAATACAGTCGAATCCGTATCTAAATATACGTTTAGCTTGTAGAAGAAAAAATTGTTTGCAGATGATAACCTGTCCTGATAACATCTGCTATAACTTTTTCTGGATGTTACAAATGCCATAAATTTCTACAGGGATGATTGTGCATGATTGTTGCACAATGATCTGCATTATACTTCATGTACAAGGCTATAAGATTTCCTTAAAAGATAGTAAAAGACAAATAGCTGCCTCTGCTTGGTCACTGAGTTTGCTTGTGCACACAATACAGCATGTGTTGATGGTCGTTTAAGGAAGTAGTGGTTCGGGTTGATCGGGGTAGGGCAGGTGTGGTTCATGAAAGTGCTCTTCACACTTCATGTTTCTGTCCAGTTTACCCATCTGTATACTATATATATACACACACACACACACACACACACACACACACACACACACACACACACACACACACACACACACACACACACACACGCACACCTTAACCAACAAGATTACAGTATACTGGATTAGTGGGTGGGTTTTCTGTGGCTCTTACAGTATTTCATGCTGAAATCAGGTAAGAAACATTTCTGGCATCTTATGAATTTATTATTAGCAATTATTAGCATTATTATTTATAACAACCAGATACAGTAGATGGACCATAGATGAATTAGCTTAAATGTGTTTAACTATAGCTTGTGCTTTTTGTGCAATCAGTCGATTTTCTGTCTTAGCCGATGCTTTATACTTTGAATCATGCAGTTTACATTGAGTTTCGGTAAACAGTTAACATCCAACATTGCAGCAAATGTTATTTACTTAAATCATTAAGGTAAATTCAAACGCATCGAACAAAACCTTTTTTGGTTGTGTGGGATTTTTCCTCCTCCAGGCTGCAGGTTGCAATATGAAATTAGCTTTGATGGTTACTCTGCTATGTTTGAGATGATGATGGTGCCAATGGTGATGATGATGACGATGATGGAAATGGATTTAGAGCATCACACAGTGATTCCCCACACAGTGATTCACCTATAAGTCAGTTCATGTATAACAGTTGACACCTCATTCACATCTTTAAACCCAAGACACCAGACAACCCATCAATCATGATCACATGGGCTGAAGGTCCAGATAATCCTTATGATACTTCATAATAAATTCACTTCAGCAAATTTGCTTCCATTGCTGCTTCAGAATCTTCCTTCTGACGTCCCTTATATTTCTTTGTAATTTTTCCCCTGCTATAACCTCCCAGAATTGGTCTTAAATAATTAAAAAATCTAAAGATCTGTTTGTGTTTGCTTGGCATCATCACATTTTAGGTTTTATGTTTATGCCAAATTCTTTCTCATATTACTACAGTATGTTCTTCACTGGATGATTTTGCCAGCCGAGGTGACCTTCAGCTGGACATTCCTAAAGGATCGGCCGTCTTGACCCTCAAATCTGTAACTTCGAAGGAAAATAGATTGTTTGAGTGCATAGTTAGAATTCCTGGTGACAAACAAGGAAAAATATCAGATACCATTTCACTTGTGGTTCTGGGTAAGTACAAGGGCTGGTGATATATATTGGTAACTTAATTAATGTAATCTAACAAGTTCTTTCTATATTATTTCCCTCATTTCATTAAACTGTTTTCCTGAGGGGCACAGTGGCTTAGTATTTAGCACGTTCTGGAAAATTGTCTGTAGTGTGTGATTACATGAGTGAATGAGAGTGTGTGTGTGTGTGTGTGTGTGTGTGCCCTGCGATGGGTTGGCACTCCATCCAGGGTGTATCCTGCCTTGATGGCCGATGACGCCTGAGATCAGCACAGGCTCCCCGTGACCCGAGTAGTTCGGATAAGCGGTAGAAAATGAGTGAGTGAGTGAGTGACTGAGTGAGAGACTGTTTTCCGTGGTGGGGCTGAGCTCTTCTGAGGGTGCTGGATCAGCTTAGTTTGCAAGCCAACATTGTTGGATGATTTGAAGTTGGCCATTTTGAAGTCTAAAAGCTTTTTGCAATCTCCTAATGAAAGCTCAAATGCCCTGACAGAGTTTTTAAGTGATAAGCTGAACACTGTCGAGTCAGGCAATGAGCTTAGAAGAAATGTATACGGTTCAGATCGCTAGCATTAGGATGTGTTTTTGATAGAGAGAGGGTGCTTGGATTAATTGTTTGGAGCCTTTCGAAAGGAAATTACAGTTGTAGGGAGTGACATTGCTGTACAATCTCTGTGTGAGGGCAATAAATAAATAAATAAATAAATAACATAACATAATCAAATGAGATCCTTTGTGGATGTGTCACCATATTGCAGTGCGGTAATTCTTACAGATCTTTTCCTGTTAAAACAGTGGCTCCTACCAAACCCATCTGCGCTGTCCAAGGCAAAGCGGAGTATTACCAGAACATCAACCTGACCTGTCGTTCAGAGGAGGGCACGCCAACACCGACGTACATATTCCCCGGTTGAATCCACCCAAAGTTACTGATGGTATGTGTGTATGGTCGTGAACCCGGTTCGTTGTTTGGTCGTTATAATAAACTCCAGTGTCCAGTTATATATCTCATATATCTGGATATTTTGCTCTCTGCCCTTTTCCATTCTCTTACACAATCTATTTTTTCTCTCTTTAGTGAATGGAGTTTTGTCACTTTATAATATTTCCATGGAGACCAGCGGTTATTACATCTGCACGTCTGCCAATAAAATACGCAGCGAATCCTGTAATCTGACTTTGACCGTCATGCCATGCAAGTATTTTATACGTTCTGTATTTATTATGCTCACATATTGACCCTCTCTCCTATTTATCAGTTTTTGGTGTCCTTTTTTTATTTTGTTGTGCTGTTTGTTCTGTTCTGTCTCACAGGCTCCGTGAACATTGGCTTCACGGCAGGAACAACTGGAGGCTGTTTTGTCGGCCTTCTCCTACTGATCATCGTTATCTATTGCTGTCGATGCCAGAAAAAGAGAGTCGTGGGGTATGAGGTTGTTGGTCAAGGTGCTTCGCAGGCAAAAATAATCATTGTTCTATTTTTTATAGATATTCAGAGCAGGTTGAGTAGACAACCGTTGCTTTGTCCTTTTATTTATATACCCATCTGTATCTGTATCTCTTGATGTCATGGTTATCTGCTATAGCGCACGCCACGAATAATGTTGTTTCTCTATTGTTCCTTTCAATTCACACTAATGCATATCCACTCCTATTCAGAGATTTTTTTTCCCTGTAAATTTAGATCCAAGTGTCATATTATCCACTGCTCCGTCTGAAGGACAATCAGATGATCATTTATTTGCAACCCATCCTTCATCTGTACCACAAGAACCCTTGTAACACCAAGAACCCTCTATCAGAATCAGTGCTTTTATCTGGTCACAGAGAATGGTTAATTACCTAATTGTATTGCGCCATACACCTCTCTGTACCCTGTGATAAAACTACTGCGAATGATTGATCCTTCTGTGGCAGTGAAATATATACATTTAAAAAATATTTAAAGGTTTGGAGAATTTTAAGACTTAAATGTTAATCAGATGTTTTATACATACTGGCCTTAGTATACACTCTTCAAGCTCTACTATTTACTATATACTACTTACTACGTATATAATCCTGTGAGCACACACTCCTCACTCATTACTACCTTTTTTATGTTGAGTGAGTCATTTCTTCACTTGAAATATCTGACGTAAATGTAGTCACTTACCTGTCGGAGAATTAAAAGGTGGTTGCTATGGATAAAAATTGTTTCTCTAAAAGGACCACATGCCTGTCCTTTGGCTCAACAACATCCCTGATGTTCACATATATATCTTTAATGGAGGTCTCTGTAAGGATTTTTCAAAGAGAAAGATGTTGTGTGTGTGTGCGTTTGTGTGTGTGTGTGTGTGTGTGTGTGTGTGTGTGTGTGTGTGTGTGTGTGTGTGTGTGTGTGTGTGTGTATAAAAGCAGTTTTCTAAATGGAGAAAACAAAATACCATTACACAATGAGTTCTTTTTCTCTATACAGGTACAGACACTTGATTACTTTAAAGACAATTATGTCTACAGAACAGATGCACACACTCTCTCTCTCACACACTCACACACACACACACACACACACACACACACACACACACACACACACACACACACACACACACACACACACACACAGAATGATATTATAAAAAGTATGTCTTACCTGTAATTAAAAATCAGCAGTGTGAAACAAATTGATGCAGCATGTGGTCACTTGTTTCTCTTATTCATTTCTACTTCACACACACATTGTTTCGTGCTTTAGATGTGATGCCTCTAATTGCATGTAGCACTGTTTATACAAATCTTCTCTACAGCTAAGACACAATGTACAATGCTGCTTCACCCTTATTGCTTTTCCTTCAGTGTGGCACTTGACATATCTGATGGAAAAGTGAAGACGTGAAGACATTTAGTTGCCTCCAGATGGAGATTGCAGTTGCTATGGTAAAAAAATAAAATAATGGGTTTCTAGAAGGACTGCGCACCTGTTCTTCTGCTCGTAACACTGCTGATATACACACACGTGCACCAACGTGTGCACATGAGCGGAAAATCTTTTTTTCATTGTATTAATAGCATGTGGATGAAGGATTATAGATGAAATTTGTTTTTGACATTTATTTAGTAAAGGACAAGAAAACATCATTCACTACT
This sequence comes from Tachysurus fulvidraco, assembly GCF_022655615.1. Classification (NCBI taxonomy): domain Eukaryota; kingdom Metazoa; phylum Chordata; class Actinopteri; order Siluriformes; family Bagridae; genus Tachysurus; species Tachysurus fulvidraco. Next base: position 7,214,710 of record NC_062535.1, read on the forward strand.
GTTAGTTTAAACCAAGTCCTTTTTAAAAGTTTAATGTTCATTTTCTTTTAATTTAATCGTTTTATCACACACTAACTATAAAGGAAGCCATCCGACGTTATAGTAGGTCTCTATATGCTGTAGCAACACAATGTTACTTTGCTGGAATTAAGAGGCCCTAACTTGTTCCAGTATGATGATGCCACTTTGGACAAAGCAAACTTCATGAAGCTTTGTGGTGTGTTAAGTTTGGTGTGAAAGAACTTTAGAGTCCTACACAGAGCTCTGACTCTGGCTTAACCCCATCGAACACCTTTGGGATGAACTGGAACACCGATTGCACCCCCGGACCTCCTCACCTGACATTAGTGCCCAAGTTCACACGGTCTTGTGGCCGAATGGAGATATGGAGGTATGATCCCAGTCACCGTCCAAAATCTAGTGTAAAGTATTTTCAAAACAGTAGAGGATGTTATAGCAGAGAACAGGGAAGAACTCAGTATTAGTGGCTGTTTTTGGAATATGTTCCTCAAAATGTAATTTAGAGGCATTTCAAGGTTATCAAACTTATCAGTTCCATCTATTTTTGGAGAAGTTCAAACTGGTCCGGGCACAAATGGGATGGCTAGTGATGTGCACCAAAGTGGTGGACTGAACTTCCTCTAGATGTCAGAACAGCTGAGTCGCTGCCCATCTGCAAACGAGGGGTCAAGACCTACCTCTTCCTGAAACACTTAAACTAGTTCTTATGCTCCCAGAGTTTTAGGTTAATGGTATCCTAAATGTGTAACCAAGTGATCCAGTGTTGATGTATACATTGACAAAGACTCTGCATAAGGGCGTCTGTCAAATGCCATAAATTTAAATGCAATGTAGTAATGTGCACTTACTGACCGCTGATAACGAGCGCTGTGGGTGAGTGCTGTAACCTCTCAATGATGCTATTCTGGAACATTCTGAAGATAAATATGGTCATAAAAAAGGTTATGAGTAACATGTGAGTAAAAGCACAAAAATTGCTTGCCAGCTTAGACAAACCTGAGTGAAGAGATCAGAGAAAAGCTATTCCACAGAAGCAAAATGTGGCTGTGATGATGATGATGATGATGATGATGATGATGATGATGATGATACAGGAATCACAATGACCCATTTATTTCCCATTGAAATAATAAAAATTCACTCTCCATGCGAAGAAACCTATTTATTCCTACATTTCATCTTGCAAAAAATTATGTGCAACCAATACCATTAAAAACTCACTTTTTAAATTCTCTTGTCTTTCAACCAGTGAAAGAAAAAGCTCTACTCTGTATTCACCTTTGCAAAGGAAACTGTTTCATTAGAAATAATAGAGTAATGCCATGGTGGGCTTAAGGGAACTGACAAGACTGGAGGTAAGCATGAGAAAAATCGATGAGGTGTTTTTTCAAGTTTAGATTTTTGGCAAAAAAGGAACTAAAAAAATCACAATTAAACTAAATAGCACCCACAAGGACTTGACAGGATGCTGTTAAGGAAACTCTCAGTAGCTCAGCTCCAAACTGCGTCTCTTATTTCAGCTTTCATCAGCACAGCAAGCCAGTGTAAAAATAGATCATTTACCACAATTCAAACCATGTTCTAGCTGCCACAAATGATTGGTACATGCATGCTGTGCCTTATTTTATTTTTTTAATCCCACCACCTACTGCACTACACATAGACCAACAACATGGTCTGACTGTTGGTAGGAACTACTTATATTAGATATTATACTAAGCTTGAACTAGCCAGATGCTAGACAATCATTTCCACAAACCTGTTATACAACTCTAATGCTAGCACTTTATATCAAAATATATCAAAAGCAAAAAAAATAAAAAATACACTCAAGTGCTATTAATGCAATTTGGAATGTCATCCTTGTGTTAAATGGAAACGAATGACAAACAGAAGCATTTCTTTTCAATTTCGGTCTCAGACTTGTTTTTGGCCTGTACATGAGATAGTGATCATAGCTGAGACAGAACTCAGTCTGTATATCTTCTAATCTGTTTACATATACAGTACATGATTTACATCTATTTTATATCTTAGATTCATTTTGAACATACAAGTACAAATATATTTTTAAATAAAATATGTCAGGAATTATTTAAACAATATGGTGGGGAAAAAAATACCTGTGCCCCAGTAGAAACCGAGGACATGCTGAAACTTGTTGGAGTTTGGTGTGCCGTCTGTGGTATGTAAAGCTTTTTCTATGCTCTCTGAACACAAGCTCAATGGCTCAATGTACTATAGGTCTTCCTTAGGGTTTATGTTTAACTGATCTACCTACGTATTGTATTCATGTAACTTCTTACAATAGTAAAAGAAAAAATATTCAAACTCAATAGATAGCAAATGTGATGCTGTATTCCACTAAACTAAACTCTCTCTCTCTCTCTCTCTCTCGGATTGTGCAGACTATTTAGAATTTAACTATTCAGTAAGTGAAAACTGTCCCAATGATTTGCAGTGCTGTTTATTGGCAAATACAATTAAAAATACCCCCATGAATCACAAAGCAAATAACAGTATTCAGTTCTTCACAGTTACTGATGAACTTGTATGTAAATTATTATAATTTGTTCATTTTCGTGAATCTACATGCCTGACATTATACTAAAACTTTTTTGATAACATCTAAATATCTCATATGTCCAACTCTTAGAAAAAAACTCAAATATAATATAAATTACTGGATTACTGCAGCCCCTGGTTTGTAGAACCTTTAAGAATATCTCTTGAATTTTTTTTTTAACTTTTATTTTTTAAACTTCAGAGTCTCATTACAATACTGATTTAAAGACATCCTTACGATTTTCCCTTCAGCATTTCCACTCATCACTCATCTAAATATAAGATAAATATTAGACTTAAGTAGTCATCCATTTTATTATGATGTGATTTATATTAAATAAAACAAAATCCTTAACTTTATTAATTCTCATAAAGCAAAAAACTGTCTAATTGATATAACTCTGTGACTTGATAACAACTGCTTTTATCAGAACTAATTTACATTTATATAATATTTATATTTCTACAGTGCTTAAAAATCAAATATCCCAGGTGATATTCCACTTAACAGCTAAAGTATTACGTCCTGTCCTGGATCTAAAGTTCATCACACAACTTCATGCTTTGTGGCTTCCCTGAGTCTTGGTTAGGTGAAACCGTCATTCTAGTCTCTTCCCCAAACTATTTCGAGCTGCTTATAATAGTTATGATAACTTTATATTTAGACCTTAATCTCTTACTCAAACCCTGAAGCATACATCAATTGCAAGACTAACAGATTTCCTCAAAAAATAGCAGCAATAAATTTGTTAAATTTAACGTACAGGCACAAATGAACATGTGTGTATTGATGTGTTAAAAAGATTTAACTCAAAGGTTGCACAGTTCGAAGGAAATCACCCTAAACCACAGTAGCTATGTTAACAGTCTGTGTGTGTGTGTGTGTGTGTGTGTGTGTGTGTGTGTGTGTGTGTGTGTGTGTGTGTGTGTGTGTGTGTGTGTGTGTGTTTTACAAGTGTATAACTAACCAAACTAGTTTTGCACATATTTGACTGTATGCTAGGTTGAAAAAAAAAAAAACACTTCCTGTTTCTTGCCATACCTCTGGTTTACACAATCAAAATACAAATGTATTAAAATTAATAATATTTAGGATAGTTTAAAAGATAGCAAACACAATATCCTATAAACAAAAAAATGAGCAAACATAACAGAAAACTCATATAAGTATTTTGCCTTCTGGAAATATTCACCCAAGTATAAACCCTTCACCACCTGACAAAATGAACGTGATGAAACTGGATCAGTGGGCGTGGCTTCAGTGGCTCATATTACAGGCTAAAAAACAGAAGCCATCTCACTTGAAGCACTTACTACCTTTTACCTCCTGAAGAATAGGCTTAAATCGTTTTAATGCAGATATGATTGGATCCGTTTTTTCGCTTTTTGCAGGTAAGTAAAATTTCTAGCATCTTGAAATGAATGAATTTATTAACCTAGAACAGAATCTGTATCTTATTTATTTATCTTACCTGTAAAGGTGTTTATGACTCCGGGCCTTTCTGTGAAGTGGCTTGTACAAAAAAAGCCTGTAGTTCTATGGTTAATATATTTTATGACCTTAATTAACTTAGCAGTTTTTTTATTATTATAATATATTATTATTAATATATATTATCCGAAATACATTATTTCTAGAGAGACTTAATGACGCAAGTAATTAATTACATGTGTACAGGTTAATTGAATACAGGTGTTTTTATTTATAGCACGCGCAACATTAGCACGGTTGGAAAACTGTATATTGTTTATAAATAATTTTAATAAATACATTAAATAACTATTGAAAACCTTCCCAACATGCTGTTAGTCAATAAAAGGGGTTTTGTGAAAACAACTCTAGTTGGACGGTGGAGTCTGGAGCCAACGCCTTGTGTCTAGCAACTCGTTTTGTTTATGGCGTCTCCCTTTTGTGTTATGCTTGTGTGTTTTTATTTATTTATTTGTTTATTTATTTACTTATTTACTTACTTACTGCTTAGTGAGGAATAAAAGAAGACTTTGGAGTTTTGGGTAAAAGCTCTGGGTAAAATCTTGGCTAAGTGAATTTGGATGAGGCTTAATAATGTTTTATCTGTGGAAAAGAGTCCAAACATAATAAACATTAGACTAACAAGGCCACTAAAGGAAAACGCTTAGATATGTGTATTATATTGGTATTATATTAGTGTGCAGAATATGGCAAAGGTTCCCATACCATCTTCTTCAATTATTATTATTTTTAAAAATCAGTCAAAACTACAAAAATGCAATATGGCTGCTGCTAATCTTGAAATGTTACTGAGTCATAAAGGCTATAGTAGATATAATAGTATATAATGTGTGTTTTATATATATATATATATATAAACATTATATTTGTCAAATCGGTGGAACAGTAAGTGGGGTTTTTTTGCTTTTTCTAATGCCAGATTGGTTGCAATTCACACTTCTGACCACCAGATGCCACCAATGTGCACTTAACTTCTTGTGTTTCGATACAGCTATTATGGAAAGATTTATTGCTTCGGAAAACTATTTCGCGATCACTCAAATAAATAATCTAATCCAAGTATTTGCACAGCACTACATGCCTCAACAATTCGTGTACTATTATGACAATATCAGACTGGCTACTATTAAGTATACCTGTATGCCTGTAGATTTTTTTTCCCCATCCCACAAGATTGTATGTTGTGATCTGCATGTGTATAGAAACTATTAGCTATGTTGTTTACCGTGCAATGTTTGAGATGATATTAATGATGGAACTTAACTTTATTTTTCTTGCCCAGTATTCCAACTGACTTCATCTTTAACCGTTGACATCCCACAATTATCTTATGAATTGGCCCGTGGTGACGACGCCACACTACCCTGCATCTTCACACCAGGGAAACCAATCAGTACAACAGTCACGATCACATGGATGCAACAAAATCCTGGAGATACTAATGTAATGAGCTCACTTCAGCACATTTGCTTCTTGTACTACTTCAGAATTTTTTTGTCCATAGTTGCATTAATCTTGCCAAGATTGTATTGATCGTGACTCTTTTTGATCTCAACTCAAAGACACTCAGTGGGGTTAAGGTCTGGACTGTGGTGGTGAATCCATTTGTGAAAATGTTTCGGGGGGGGGGGGGGGGAACAAACTGGTGATTCAGGTAGTCAGCTGTGTTTTTGTTTTTAGGCACATAATGTTGCTGAATCTAGACCTGAAAAACTGAAGCCACTCCAGATCAACATTTCCTTCACAGGCTTGTATAGTAGGCACTAGGAATAATTCTAGTTGTCACTTTATCTGACTGTTTTCTTACCCTGATGCTTCCATCCCTCTGGTACAGGATAACTCTGGATTCATCAGACCACATGACCCTTTATCATCGTTCCATAGTCCATTATGCTTTCTAGCAAATGAAAACTTTTTCTCTTTTCTTTTCTTTTCTTTTCTTTTAGATTAGCTTCACTGATTAGTTTTTTTTTAAGGTTACACAGCAGTTTAGTCCCAATCCCTTGAGTTCTATTCAGAATTTGTGCGTGTAGAAATGCTCTTACTTGCACTATTAAACACCGCTTTGATTTCTAGGGTTTTATTTCAACGATATGGTTTCACCAATCATTTAAGTGATCTCGGATCAATCATTCAAGATTTTCAAGGTGAAGGTTCCCCATGTGTCAACACAGATCTTAACCTAATTTTAGCCTTTTCAGTAATTTTCTTTGCTTGATTTAGGCCAATAATTTGTTACTCGCTATATTAGTTAGGGTCAAATACTGTCTTATTGCCAAGTGATTATCCAATGGAAGGCTTTTACACCATTGTCTTGGTTAAATCCAGATAGTTTGTAATTTTATTTGTTTGTTTGTTTATTTGGTTATTTATTTTTGCTGCTCTTTGGCCAGGCACTGTATTCCTTCCCCCCTGGCTATAACCTTCTTGAGCATGTCTTTAAAAAATGTAACTCCTACAGATGTTTGTGTTTGCATGGCATAATCAAATCTAAATTCTTTTTCCTCATAGATTGAAATCCTCACCTATTACTACTCTACAACTTCACCACCTTCACTAGACATCATGGATGATTTTACCAACCGAGCTGACCTTCAGGTGGACATTCCTAAAGGATCGGCCATCTTGACACTCAAATCTCTGACTTCGAAGGATTCTAGAGTGTTTGAGTGCATAGTTAAAATTCCTGGTGACAAAGGAAAATCATCAGATACCACTTCAGTTGTGGTTCTGGGTAAGTACAAGGGCTCGTGATATGTAATGGTAACAGTTCATGTAATCTAATTAACAGGTTCTTTCTATGTGTTTTCCATCATTTGATTAAAGAAATATTCATACATGACTGTTTTCCTTGGTGGGGCTGAGTTTATAAGCCAACATTGCAGTCTTGCTACATGACTGGTGGTGTGCACTGACCAATGAGAATCAAGAAATAAAAACCAAAATGGTAATTTGTCTCACTTAAAGTTAATTTTAATTTAAAAGTTAGTAGGTAGTTAATTTGTCAATAAAAGATAACCCATAACGTTAACAGTAATAAGCAAGCACTAGACGTTCTCTTTGTATGAAGGATTTCCAAATACATCTCTGAGCTGTTGTTTACCTGCTGTTTTGTGGAAGCTATTATGAGGTTTAAAGCAATGGGACCTTTTGCCAACACCAATATTGAGAAATCGCACTGCAATAAATCCCATAGTTTTGGTTCATTTAAAGCTTGGCTTGAAATGGTTAACAGCTATTTTTTTTAAATAGAGAGAAGCAAAATGATCTCCAAACAGAATATAAAACTTGATTCTTTAGCTATTTGCTGGAAAGTTAAGGATGCTTATGTAGCGTGAGCATTACATTGTCAGCATAGCTGTAAAATCACTGTGGTAGGGTTTAAAAAACCAAACAAGCTGTAGATTATGCTTTGTAGATGTTAAATAATGCAGTGCAGTAATTCTTACAGATCTTTTCCTGTTAAAACAGTGGCTCCTACCAAACCCATCTGCGCTGTCCAAGGCAAAGCGGAGTATTACCAGAACATCAACCTGACCTGTCGTTCAGAGGAGGGCACGCCAACACCGACGTACAAATGGCAAAGCTATGATGTCAATAATAATCCCAGGGCGAATCCACCCAAAGCTACTGATGGTATGTGTGTGGTCGTGAACCTGTTTCGTTGTTTAGTCGTTATAATGAACTCCAGTGTCCAGTTATATCTCTGGATATTTTGCCCTCTGCTCTTTTCCATTCTCTTACACAATCAATTTTTTTCTCTCTTCAGTGAATGGAGTTTTGTCACTTTACAATATTTCCATGGAGACCAGCGGTTATTACATCTGCACGTCTGCCAATAAAATACGCAGCGAATCCTGCAATCTGACTTTGACCGTCATGCCATGCAAGTATTTTATACGTTTTGTATTTATCATGCTCACATCATCAGTTTTCCTTTTTTCATTTTGTTGTATTGTTTGTTCGGTTCTGTCAGTCTCAATGAACATCGGCTCCACGGCAGGAATAATCGGAGGCTGTGTAGCCGGTGTTCTCCTCCTGATTGTCGCTGTCTGCTGCTGCCGTCGATGCCGAAAAAAGAAAGCGAATGAGGAGTACGCCATGGGGTATGCCATAACTTCTTTGTGAAAACAGCGTGACACCTAAGCAAGAACTGTTGTAATTGCAGATGTTTACCACACCTGTTTTAGAATGATTTGTGGTTGAATAAAATTTGTGCCTTAACATCTTGTCTTTAGTCATTTTTCTTTCTTAATATTTTTTTTTTCTTTTTTAGTTATGCTGCAGAGCCCGGCGAGTACACGGACAAAGAGCCACAGGAACTTGAAGAGCAACAAGATAAACGTCTCGAGAGCAA
>NC_062535.1:7225644-7285644 GCF_022655615.1 Tachysurus fulvidraco
ACATGTAGCAGAGTTTAGAGTCCAGGCTTCATTCAGTCCTCAGTGTTTCTGTTCTTGACACAACACTGATTGTAGGATATTTGTTTAAAACCAGCAATTAATTCATACAATAAGTCAAGACAATATTAAAACTTTAAACTGGTAAACGTGTGTATATTTATACAGTTATTAAGTATCCCAAAGAATGAAAGGAAGAAAGAAAGAAAGAAAGAAAGAAAGAAAGAAAGGAAGCCCTACAGGACCAAAATACACCTTCTCTCAGAAACAAAGGATCTTTCCTGTAGATATTATCTACCATTAAAAACATTTAAATTACATTACACCAGAAATATATTTTAAACACTTTAACGGTACCGTACGGTGCCCTTTTTCTAGGTACAAAGGTACAAAGCTGTGTGCTTGAGGGTCCAAGACCTTCAAAGCTAGACGTCCTTATCCAGGGACGTACAAAACTGCTTTTAATTCGATGAATACATTAACACTGGATCACTAGGTTACAGACTTAAAATATCATCAACCTAAAACTCAGGGTTTTGTTTTATTTATTTATTTATTTATTTGTTTGTTTGTTTTTGTTTTTGTTTATTTAATGTACATGTAGAGCAAACAGGGGAAAAGGTGCTAGTTCAAATGTTTCAGGAAGACACTTCATGTCTATGTCTTGACCCGTCGCCAGTGACTCAGCTGTTCGGACATCTAGGGGAAGTTCATACCACTACCAGAAAAGAAAGAGTTTTGGTGTATACATCAGTTTTTACTCTGAGAGATGGCGGGGCCGGTCGAGCAGTGCTGGTAAATCTGAGGGAGCGAGGTGTGGTGCAAGAAGTGACAAGAGCAACACATATTATATTATATTAACCTTACATCCAGGGGAAAAGTGGCTAAGTGGTTAGATTGTGTGCCTCACATCTCTGAGAATGCAGGTCCAATTCATTCCTCCACCCTGCATTCATATTGTTTGCATCATCATTGCTCCCTGTTCCTAGACTATCCTATGGATACTTTGGTTTCCCCAACAGTCCAAAGACATTTGATCGGTATCTCTAAGTATTCTGTAGTGTGTGACCTGTGATGACTCGGCACCCTGTCTAGGGTGTCCCCCACCTTGTGCCCTAGGGATAGACTCCATGATCCCTGTGACTCAGTGTAGGTCAAGCACTACCGAAAATGGATGAATCAATCAACATTATATCAACATTCTTACTTCTTTTTTTTATTTATTTGACTTTAGATTCATGTTATGAAGGTGTGATATTATTGATGCCTGTTTAATGTTATTAGAGTTGTGATTAAACCTTTCCAGATTATTTGACCAGGCAAACATGATTATATTAAGTATAATAACTAAATAATAACTTGAATGCCAGGGGGGCACGGTGGCTTAGTGGTTAGCACGTTCGCCTCACACCTCCAGGGTTGGGGGTTCGATTCCCGCCTCCACCTTGTGTGTGTGGAGTTTGCATGTTCTCCCCGTACCTCGGGGGTTTCCTCCGGGTACTCCGGTTTCCTCCCCCAGTCCAAAGACATGCATGGTAGGTTGATTGGCATCTCTGGAAAATTGTCCGTAGTGTGTGTGTGTGTGTGTGTGTGTGTGTGAATGAGAGTGTGTGTGTGTGTGTGTGTGTGTGTGTGTGTGTGTGTGTGTGTGTGTGTGTGTGCCCTGTGATGGGTTGGCACTCCGTCCAGGGTGTATCCTGCCTCGATCCCCAAAGACGCCTGAGATAGGCACAGGCTCCCCGTGACCCGAGTAGTTCATGTGGTAGAAAATGAATGAATGAATGAAAGAAAGAAATGACTTTTTCTGTTTACATTAAAAAAAACATTCTTATATTTTTTTTATCAATAATAAACAAAATATGTATTATTTATAGTATAATTTTTAATGCAACCCTACAGTATTGCTTTTTTAAAATTAAATCAAAATGTGCATTGTGTATAATAAAAATGCCTTTAACAGTTGTGATAAAATATTTTTAATATATCACTCAGCCCTACTGCTAAAGCCAAACGTACTTGGTATAAACAGTTAATTAAAAATATGCCCTTTTAATAGAACAAGTTTCAGGTGTTTACAGTATAAATGAAGCTCTAGATCTTCATTTTATTCAACGAATTCACTACCAATATAATTACCAGCAAAGTCTGTTTCCTCCTGATATGACAAAATCTCAGGAAGGTGTTAAAAAAACATTGAGTTGTTTGCTAGCGTAAAGCACTGACTTGCCCCAGACGTCCATCGTTTATAGTTCAGTTCCCATAATGTCGTTAGTTAAAGACATTTTATCGCATCACAAAGTCTTTCCATCCACAAACAAACGTAAAAATCTCATAGAAGTTTTAACCACGGCTTCACAGATCGCGTATACCACGTATCCCTGCGTAGGCCAGGTGTATCTCACACACTCTGTGTATATCTGGATATATTTACCTCCGTTCCTCATTGCTCATCCTCACATGGTCTAGACTTTCAACTCCAGATGTTTTAAGGCGTGTATGTTTTTCCAAAATACCTCCTCTGGCAATGTGATAAGGATTATTATTGTTAGACACAGAAGCTCAGAGGGGTGTGAGTCTGTCACTGTGAGCTGTTTACGGTACAGTGCCTTCTTCTGTCCGGTACATTTCGAGATTTATTTTAAGGTCCCAGGAATCTCTTGAGAAATCAGCAACCTTTAACCTTACCACACATTCAGCTGTAAGAGGCTGTTTTTCAGCGTGACTGTGTGGATGGTAATAACTACTTCTCAGCAGTGCTGTAATTGTGCGTTTAATCAGACAGGGTGAGTAAGAGGGTGGAAGCCGCATCAGCTTATTTACTTTTTCTCCTCTTCTGCATTTCTGTCTCTACCTACACAGTTTTTTATGTATCTCAAGTCAAGTCAAGTCAAGAAGCTTTTATTGTCATTTCAACCATATATAGCTGATGTAGTACACAGTGAAATGAGACACAAAGACAGGGCTAAGGACTTGTAAGTAGTCTTAGCCACATAAAGTGCAACTGTGCAACCTGGTGTAAACAGTGCAGGACAAGACAGACAAGACAGTGCAGGACAAAAGACAGCGCAGACACAAAGTTAAGAGACAATACAAAAAGTACAAAAAATACAATACACAAAAGACAATAAACAGTAACAGAAACAGCGCCGACCGTCCAGTGTATATACTGTATGTGAATACTGAATGTTCAGACAATATTTCATGCAGTAACATTAGAATAAACACAGTTTCTTAGCAGCAGGTCCTCGGGATAATATGTAGAATTGTGCAAAAAAAAAAAATTTAAATATAGTATAGTATGTGCGAATGGCTGAGATATTGTACAATATGTGCAAAAACGGCTGAAAGGTTGTACAGTTTGTGCAAAAACAGCATGTAAACAGTTTGATGGATTGTAAGCAGCATGTAAACAGTTTGATGTGTCAGTGTGTGTGTTTTGTGAGGGTCTGTTCAAGTCCATACAGATGATCTCCTGTACCATTGTGTTCTTACCTACCGCCATCCTGTGCTGTTGTTTTTTCAACTGACTCTCCCTGTTCTGGCACTCAAATGTTCTGTTTTGCACAGTGTTTTCTTTTTCTCCTCTTTCACATTCTGGCCTCCTCCATTACTGTCATCACATGCCTTTGCTCTCTTAGCCACCTGCAACACGCCTTCCTATCGCTTATATTTCCTTTAAAAGCCTTTCTTGTTTTCAGCCTCAGTTTCCTCTTAAGATGTGTCACGATTCATTTCTTTTCTTTTCACGTCTTTTTTTTTTCACCCTTTGGCTCGCGCTCTATTTTCTTCATCTCGCTCTCTTTTCTGTCTTTATGTGTGTTGCATTGTTGGCAGTACATGAATTTGAGATACACTCAATAGATAATGGTCTGCACATCCATGACCATGACACCCATATATACATTCTGATCATCTCATTACAGATTAAACAAACTTTGCTGTTATAATAAGCTCCGTAATAAGCTAGGAAGGTTTTGCACTTGGTTTTGTAACACGGCTGTGAAGGTTTGTGATCATTCTAGATCGTGCAAGAACATTAGTGTGGTCAGGCACTGGTGAGGAGCTCTGGGGAGCAGTCAGTGTTCCAGCTCATCAATCAGTAAAGGTGTTGATTCCATTACTCAGGACACTCACGTTCCTCCACTCCAACTTTGGGAAACCATGGAGCTTGTTTTGTGGACAGTGGATCACACATTGGTTTACTTGGAAAGAAATGATGATTCATACATAGTTGTGTGTTTCCTACCTTGTGGCATCAATCTTAGAGCAACTTATAAAACTCCACTAGTTCATAAGGAAACCTTTTGAAGGACAGTTTTACTTTTTTTTAAGGTTTTGCTTACTTTAGTGTGCTTGAGGTAAGACTACACACTTCATACTTCATATTCCTCTCTTTCTTTGTTCCACAGCTCTGCCATGGTGTGAGGCGGTACAGGTGAGCGTGCGCGACGGGCGCCGTTTCGCAATGCTTTTCCAGTCGGTGGTTCTGCCATGTCAGTATACAAGCACCTCTACTCATACACCAGTGGTGCAGTGGTGGTACAAGTCATACTGCCGTGACCGTACGCGTGACGCATTCAGCTTTCCAGAGTCTCTTGGGGTCCGGGGGTCAGAACTGGGGGCCACCTCCCATCTGGACTGCAGCGACACCGGCCGGACGGTCCGGGTTGTGGCCTCTGGACAGGGATCCTCTCTCACCATTGCTGATTACTACAAAGACCGAGACATCTCCATTATCAACAGTAATGTGTTATTCTTTTCACCTGAAGCTTTTTAATTAGTGTTATTATAAGCAGCATAAAGCATTTTTTTTATTTACTTTCCTGTTTATTCTAGAGAGCTGTTAGAAAAAGTCATTTATTTTATATGGCTGTCATTCTTTTTTTGTTGTTGTTTTTTGGTCTTTTTGTTTAAACAATGCTAATCTGAACAGGAGTGAATGGAAGCTAGTGTTTCTACTGAAATGAGGTCATGCGAAATAGCAACCATTCAGTCACTATGAGTAAATTGGTTGCTGAACAGATCTATGCCTCGTGCTGTAGTTACAGTTCAGTGCAGTTTATTGTATTTGCTTGTAGTGTTGAGTACTGTATGTACTGTGACTGTGAGTCACCATTAGAGTGTAGCGGTGGCTGGAGGGTGGGTGTAGGGGTGGCTGGAGGGTGAGTGTAGGGGTGGCTGGAGGGTGAGTGTAGGGGTGGCTGGAGGGTGAGTGTAGGGGTGGCTGGAATTTTTAAGATGTGTTTGTGGTTCAGACAATCATTACCAAGTCAAAGCTTCCTATAGAAGATCTCTGGCTTCTTCTTCTTCTTCTTCTTCTTCTTCTTCTTCTTCTTCTTCTTCTTCTTTCGGCTTTTCCCTTCAGGGGTCGCCACAGCGAATCATCTCTCTCCACCTATCCCTATCTTCTGCATCCTCAACACTTGCACCCACTAGCTTCATATCCTCATTAATTACATCCAGATACCTCCTCTTTGGCCTTCCTCTTTGCCTCCTGCCTGGCAGCTCCATGTCCAACATTCTCCTACAAATATACTCACTCTCCCTCCTCTGAACATGTCCAAACCATCTTAATCTGGCCTCCCTAACTTTGTCCCCCCAAACATCCAACATGAGCTGTCTCCCAATCTTGTTCAATCATGGTTTAACATGGGATTTTTTATGAGGACAAGCTAGATATTAAACATCTAGGCACATCTGAGCTCACACATATATCTTTATGTAATTATCAATCTCTGCTTTTCAAAGTCATGTTATTAGGCAAGATTTCCTGAGTGCTTGAGCAAGGGAGCTTTATTAATTGATAGACATGACTAAGGCCCAAACAAATATGCATCCTCATGCTGATTTACTTCCTATGATTTTCAGCAGTCAAATAATGTTTGGTACAGTAGTCTGCAGCACTTCAGTAGTGTGTAGAGCACGTTGAAGTTCACCGAGTGAGGCATCAGGCAAAGTTTTAAGTGGAATTAGCATTCTTAACTCTACAGCTTGATTCATCTGGCATTAAATCTTATTCTTTCATTGTAGAACTGTTTATGTTTGCTTAGCAAAAGTTTCACTGCTCTCTCGGTTTTGTCCGTTTCTATCGACGAAATTTATGGGCAGCGGTTCCTCTGGTGAACTCGCAGTTATGCTCAAACTCGCCAAGCTGGTGCAGTTACACTGCTTAGAACAGCATTGGGACAAACCCACATTACTGGACACGTTTGGACCCTGGAACGTTTATTTCATGGGTAAATTGCATTCTTGCTACCTGTACTGTATCTGTATCCGTTTCCTGGATCAGGAAATGATTGGCTGGCTCGAAATGACTTTGGTCAGCAAAGAAAATGTGGGATGTGGTAGCCTAGTGGTTAAGGCATTGGACTACTGATTGGAAGGTCATGAGTTCAAATCCCAGGTCTACCAAGCTTCTACTGATGCTCTTAACCCTCAGTTGCTCTGTTGAATAAGTCACTTTGTACAAGAGTGTCTGCTAAATACCAGAAATGTGAATGTAAAAAAGGATTAGTAGATATTAGCAGGTCAATATTGTGAATGCATGGACACGATGCAACTGCTTTAACCTGTTACTTAGCTAATTATTAGCCTGGTAGCTCACAAAGGCAGCCCTTTCTTGTTGCTTAAATCCAACGTATAATCAAGGCATATTTTTAGAATCTCTTTATCCGTGAGACTAAACCTGAATGAAGACTCAGAAATAGCCGAGAAATGTTTTTAACCAAAAGCAGTCAGATTGTAACACTTAGCTCAGGATGTGTTTAATACAATATTAACAGCTATCCATAAAAACATTATGTAATTTGCCTTATATTTACTTTAAGGAAGCAGTAACATCCCAAGATATCTAAAAGTAACTTAAAGTAAGTTTCTACTAAGAAGCTTTCAGAGACTTATTTTTCTGAGAAATACCCTAGTTTTACTTGCTATTATAATTTAGCTATAAATCCTTAATGATTTAATACGATACAATTTCAGACATTTCGTAGCATGTAAACCTACATGTAGCATTCGAGTCTGAGACTAGCAGCCAGGACACAGTTAAATTCCCTACAGGAAAGGGCTTCCATTGTAATGCTGAATGTTTCCTTTTCCTGAAATAGGTCTGTTTACTTAATAAGAGGGAGGATCTGTGAAACCCCCTGCACCGCATGCATTTTAACTGATAACTAAGACATTCCAGACTCCTCCTTCTCGTCCTCCTCCTCGTCCTCCTGCTCGTCCTCCTGCTCGTCCTCTCTCCCATTAGCACATGCTCCAACTTTTCTCTGTTCCTGTTCCTGAGCCATAGAGCAGATCTCCCTATTATAACACAAATACACTACACACCGTGTGTGTTTCACTTTTTGTTCACCGGAAGAACCTACCGATATTCCATTAAATAAACTTAATTCACTTACATGCAAAATAAAAAAAGGAGTCTATTTAATGGCACATTGGTAGGAAAGGTCTTTCTTGATGGCCTTGAATTCAAACTTTGTGTTTAGTTCTCTGAGGAAACTCTTACAGATTGTAACTCTTGCGTTTGTTTTATCCAGAGGCTGACCTGCGCATTGGAGAGTTGCGATGGGGTGACAGTGGAGTTTATTTCTGCAAGGTGGTGATCGCTGATGACTTGGAAGGCCAGAATGAAGCTCATGTGGAACTGCTGGTTCTGGGTGAGAAGCCATACACAGGAAATAGAAACCCGTTCAGATTTATATACACAGAAAACCATTATGTCCTGCTGCTGTTATCACTACAGTACATCATTGGAACAAATCTATACGAGTCTTTTTTTTTTTTTAGAAAACACATCTTTCATGATCATCAGGGTCGCATGAGCAGTAATACACACTGAATAAACCACCAGTCTATCATATAGCATCACCCAAACACCCCCATACACCCACATACACCCACATACACCCACATACACACACATACACACACATACACCCACATACACACACATACACACACATACACACACATACACCCCCATACACCCACATACACACACATACACACATACACACACATACATCCACACCCACATACACACACATACACACATACACACATATACATCCACACCCACATACACACACATACACCCACACCCACATACACACACATACACACATACACACACATACATCCACACCCACATACACACACATACACACATACACACACATACATCCACACCCACATACACACACATACACCCACATACACACACATACACCCACATACACACATATACATCCACACCCACATACACACACACATAAACCCAGACACACACACACACACACACACACACACACATAAACGCAGACCCACACACATACACACACACACACACACACACGCACATACCCCCCCCCACATGAACCCACACACACATAAACCCAGACCCACACACACACGCAGACCCACACACATACACACACACATGCACATACCCCCCCACACACACACATGAACACACACACACATTAACCCAGACACACACACACATACACACACACACACACATACACACACACACATACACACGCACATACACACACATACACACGCACATACACACACATACACACACACACACACACACACACACACACACACACACATACACATACATTTACAAACTCATTCACTATTTACAGGCAGTTAACCTACCAGCATGTGCTTGGGATTGCAGCTATGGTGGCTGTAGTACTGCATATATATATGACATACTGTCATGATATGCATTAAGAGATGCAAGCTTACCAAGTTAACCAACTGCTAAAGATATTTACGTTCTTTACTGTCTCTGGTTATGTCGTACTCTCATTAGCCACCTATTAACCAGAATTGTATTAAGTAATTAGATAACATAACAACACACACACACACACACACACACACACACACACACACACACACACACACACACACATATATATATATATATATATTAGAGAGAGAGAGAGAGAGAGCAGACATTTTCTTTATTTTGGGCTCTAAATCTGTTTTCATATCTTTCAGTACAAGATATAGTGATTGGGACTCTTCCATCAGAGACTAGTGTGTTGGATACACCAAAACAGAGGAAGTAGAAAATTTCAGCTATCTGCTTAGGATGTTAGGTCACGCTTTGGGAACAATTTCCTCTTCCTTAACTGCTAAGAATAAGACAAAAATAAAGCTAGAACGTTAACGATTCGTCACTTTGTCTTCACTAAATGTTCATAGTTTTTCATTGATGATCATTCTCCACGTTCAACACAGGACACTTATTTACTTAGAATTTTTACATTGGAACAATATGAGCCTGTCTCTCCTCTCGCACAGTTTCAGTGTAATTCCCATTACACAACAGCTTTAGGCAGGAGGAGAGGCGCCATCCACTTTTGCCTTTTACAGCCCCAGTGAATTATGGGAGCAGCTTCACAAAGAGCTCACTGGGAAACCGCTGTGCTAGGCGTTAAAAGACTCCGTCTACCGTGTTGTACAGCATGATTTACGGCTGCACCATACAATATATATAACCAGCTGGTTTGATGTGAAATGAACTTTTCTGGTGGGTTTTCAGCCTGAAGAGCTGTAACAGTGTGTTTTAAGTATTTAACTTTCTCACATTACCTAATGTTGCTACCTGGAAATGAAATAATAGGTGACGAATATAGACCGCAGTATTAAAGTCGGGAGGAAAAATCATTTCCAAAATTATTTACATAATTAAATAAAACACAAAAGTTGCGATTCGCATTAGGTAAAAATATATATAAAATATTTTAGAAAAATATAAAAGTCTCTTTGTGTCTAAGGGTCTCATTGTCAGCTCTCAGTGACATCATTTCCACTCTGGATTTCTCTGTTATCCTTAAAAATAGGATTATTCTATATGAGTGAATATGCACAGTACATTAAATACATTGCTTATACTAAACTTAATTTAATCCTCTATCCATTCTGGTGTTCCAGTCTGCCAGTGGAATGAAAATTGACATATCAGACCTTTTCAGTCAGTATAAACATATAATATATTTTATTGCTTTACGTCTTATATAAACTGAGTCAGGAATCTGTTGGCTTTCAGGACAAGACGTGTGTTTTTTTCCCCTCTGTTGGATTACTTTACACAGAAGCTAACATTATAACTTTTTAATTATTTTATTGAATGATAAAGAAGGGGGCATGGTGGCTTAGTGGTTAGCACGTTTGCCTCACACCTCCAGGGTTGGGGGTTCGATTCCCGCCTCTGCCTTGTGTGTGTGGAGTTTGCATGTTCTCCCCGTGCCTCTGGGGTTTCCTCCAGGTACTCCAGTTTCCTCCCCCGGTCCAAAGACATGCATGGTAGGTTGATTGGCATCTTTGGAAAATTGTCCGTAGTGTGTGAGTGTGTGAGTGAATGTGTGTGTGTGCCCTGCGATGGGTTGGCACTCCGTCCAGGGTGTATCCTGCCTTGATGCCTGATGACGCCTGAGATAGGCACAGGCTCCCCGTGACCCGAGAAGTTCGGATAAGCGGTAGAAAATGAATGAATGAATGAATGAATGAATGAATGAATGAATGAAAGAATGAAAAAGAATGAGAGGAATTAATTCAAGTACACTGTGAAATCCCAAATACACTGTGAATGTACGGGGATGATCGGAACTATAAGGAATATTAATATATGCAATTAAAGCTTGCATGGTTGAATAGTGAGGTGGTAATTCAATTCGGTCACAACTAAGATACACAACTGAATTAAGTGAAGTCAAGTTTTCAAAGTAAAATCACTTTTTTTTTCGGTGTAGGAAAATCAGGGAAATTCTGCAAACCACTCATTCACTGTATCGAATGGAGATGAAGTGGCGATTAATGGGCTCCTGACAAAAGTATCTGCTTTATGAATTTATTTTGTTAAGGTCTGTTACACATGTAAGTCCCATTGCACAGCCAGGTCTGAAAGTGGTTTAAAAAAAAAAAAAAAGCATGAATGTGATGTCAGATTCAAGACAATGAACAGTGTTTGGGTGCCAACCATTCTCACCCTCGAGCATCAGCCACTTGTAGACATGCTTCCATGGCAACGAGTGAAGGACGTCCTGTGTCTACCAGTGGAGGATGACGTGAGGATCTATTGTGCGAGCGTGAATGAAGAAGTGAGAATGAGCAGGAGTGATAAGCGTAGAAGAGTAAATATAGCCACCGGGTTGGGGGTCGGGGGGGGGGGGGGGTGAGGTTATGTCAAGTACATGCTCTAAACCAGGGGCCCAACTACATAAAAATCTCTTTGCTTGGAAAAACAATGTCCAGGGAAACAATAAAAATGGCTGAATGTCACTTTCATCAGTCAATTTTTTAACGCATAGCCACTAATGATTAACTATAAATAACTATAATAATAAATATTTTGTTTCCAACTAACTAAATCTAACTAGCATTACAGTCTGTAAACCTGTTTTGAATGTAATGCAGGAAGAATAAACACATACTTTTCTATCCAGTCGTCTTTAAACACTCTGTTTTACATTTAAATAAGTCATGTAGTCATTTAGCTAATCAGACCAAAGAGCAAATGAAACGAAAAGTCTAGAGAGAAAAAATGTTCTAATTTTTCGTTTATCCGCCGCAAAATGTTTCCCTGTGCCTGATTCGGTCCCCGGCTCTAGACTTGTTTACAGGACAGGGACAACGCTTCGTCTGGATTATTTGCAGGGAGAGGCTGCAGATGAGCTGATAAAGTATCACGTGATGCAGTAATGACCACTGGTCAGCATGAGAATGATGTCATCCTCATTACCACCAGTGTATGCACTTATCCTGTCTAAAAACTGTTTAGTGTTTCATCAAGTAATCACAAGGAGTGGCAGAAGATCTCAAGAACAAGCCTGATTGTGAAGGAGCAGCAGGTTCTTGTACATTGTGTAGTCAAGCTGAAAGGAATTACGTCCCTGACCTCAGGAAAGAGAGCAAATTCCAAGCTCTGGCTGAGTTAAGCCTTTCTGGCTCTAAGCATAGACTCACACTGCCCAGGAGGTCCAGGCCCAGATCTGTATATAAGCCTCTTTCATGTCTGTCTGTCCGTTACAACTTTGTTCAGCAACTTTGTTTTGCTTTGAACACCAGAGCAGTCTGTGCCGAATAACACAACAGAGATCAAAGATGGTTAGAAGACGAGAAGTAAGACTTTGTAGAGACGTTTGATGTCGGTTGGATTTGTAGTTTCAGTTGTAGTGCTCATGACAAAAATGTCTTACACAGTAGCTTCACTTCAGTTTTCTCTTGACTATTGTTAGAAGTTTAAATCCCCTCACGTTTATTATCCCCAGACAGTTTTCCATTCTCTTCACATACAGTCGAATTATCAGAGCTGGTGTCTTATTTAGTTGTCTTGTTGGATCAGCAGTATATAAAGAAGTACCTGTACCTGAGAGATACATACACTGAGATCAGAACAAATTGTGATTTTAACACGAAATAACCATTTTAGTTAAAGGTGGGGTCTCTGTTGTTTGAAAGACAATGTTGACATTTGAAATCACCAAAACAAACACGCCCCTAACCCAAATAGGTCCCACCCCTGTTTTGATAGCTCCGTCCCACACATACACCAGATAAGTATAACCCAAGTATAACCCAGACAAGTATTATGGCGGTTGGGGCAGCTGACCGAGGGGATATTTTTTTACCAATAAATTAACTCAATGAGTAATACTATGGTAATACAAATGTGTTTTTTTAGTACTGTGTGTTGAACCATGAAAGGTTTAGCTCCGTTTCACGCGGAAGACGTTCGGTTCTCTCCAGCGCTGTAAAGCTGATCCTATATTCTTGCCTTATCGTAAACCTTTCTTCACTTCATTTCTTTGTTTTTTTCCGCCACGTCAATGTTAAAACCGCTTTCTTCTAATGTCACACATGTGCACTGAACGCTCTCTCCGCCCATATTGACAAGACACGCCGCTTTCTGCTCATTGGGTACACGTTAGTTTTGTTTTTGTTTTGTTTGGTGGCCCAATGCAGTTTTCTGAAGCATTTCTCAAACAACGGAGACCCCACCTTTAATAGCCAAGTAACAGTAATAGCCTCTAGAAGCAGTCATGGACTCATGAGATAACTATAATTATGGCTAATAATAGTTCGTGAGCACAGAGTAGACCACACCATCAATTTTTGTTCTGAAAAGTCATTTTGAAACTTTGTAGAAATCCCAGAGCCATAAGGAGGAAAACAGGATGTTAAATTCTCATCATTTACGTAACGGTGGACAAGTATAAGACTTGTGTAAGACTTAAAAACCATACAAACACAATAGCAATAGCTTAAAGCATCATATTTTAAAAGGGCATGTATCGTATGCTACGTGGCTAAGGACATTGGTTTGTTAAGAGGATCGCTCTTGACCCAGTGTTTTATTAAAACGATGCGGACATGCAGTGTAGAAGTCTGTGTTTATTCAGGTTTCTGTGTTCCTTCAAAAGTGTTTATTCAGGTTTCTGTGGACTGATCTGGACTAGATTTTTAAATGTTGTACCATTTAGGAGTATGCTGTTTTTGTCTTTCCCTTTAAGAGTATACAGTGATGCTGGGAATTTATTATATACTGGGAAACAAGACATGAGTTTCCTTTGTCCTGAATTTATTGTTGACGAACAAATTTTTTGTAACAGGTGGAAACCACCAGGCTTCAATGTCAGTGTCTACTCTGCTTTGTCAGTGCATCTTCATTATGCTCTGATTGAGCTGAAGCATCATGTCAGAACACAGGAGCCTGAAAACTAAGCGGATGCAGTGGAGCGTGTTTTATTAGACAGACAGACAGAGAGATCCGGTAACGTCAAGCAAGATCTGAATCATGTGTGTGTAGTGTGTGTGTGTGTGGTGTGTGTGTGATGTGTGTGTGGTGTCTGTGAGTGTGAGTGTAATCCGAAATATGTTACTGCTACCGAGACAGAGTCGGTGTGCTTTGGGACGTGTAGTCCAGGACGGCCATGTTTATAGTTCATGGTGAATTCTGGGAAACTGAGTTTTACAGACTTGATTGACCTGACACATCCGATTAGATTTACAGGTGATATTCCTTAACACAATCATGCATGCAGTAACCCAATATATAGAAAAATAATGGTGTACAATTTGCCAGATCTGTCTTCTACAGGTAGGTCACCTGATTCTTCTTTCCCCTTTAATTTTCTCCTGCATGCACCAGCCACCGATTTCTGCCAGCACTCTTCTCAGATCTTATTCTGCACCTCTTTTTGGCTGATTAACCTCTGCTCCTCTTCCTCCTCTCCTTTTGTCTTTCTCTTCCAGGTCAGACAGGTGTGGCTGATGATCTCCTGCCTGAGATAGATCTGGAGATTATGCCAGGTATGGCTTTTCCTCCCACCTGCTTTAGTCGGTCACCTTGATCACCTGACTTTCTTTTCCATGACTGCCGTGGCTCATAATCAGTCTGTATGTTTGTTTCGTAATCATTAGATGAAATATAGCATCATTTCAGACATCCATATGGAGATGTTTGTTGATACAGTGATGGGACATAATATTGCTGATTTCCTCGATTCTTTGTAGTGCTTTCAGTCACTATAATATATTTTTTTTTTTTACACAAAATTCCCAGTATTTCACTAAAAGTCCCGATTGGCCTGTACTGCTGTGATGTTTTTTTTTTGTCAAGGATTAATCCTTCTGTCTGGTTTCTATCATGCTATCGAGTCTGATGGTCTTCAGCATGAAGCGCTGGAGTTTAATGGCTTTTACTGAAACTTGAGACGATTCGGAGAAAACGTTATGACTATCAACTAATTAACCCAATGTCTTAGAAAGGACCGACAGCAATGTTCCAACCCAACAGTATGAACGTGTATTCTCAGACTGACTCATGAGTCATGCTGTATGATGATGATGAACAGAATTTCCAGTGATTAGTCATAGCTGATATTGCTTAGTAGACAGGCTTATCTTCAGTAAGCACTTTGTGTTCTCTAACATACACATACACACAGTTACAACACCATTATACACAATTTTGTCTTACTGGTGTTTAAGACCCTGTAATATTCCCGTATACTTCACTGTATATGGTCAAATCCTCTAGTAGAGTTGTGTTTGTTTTTGTTTGTTCAAAGTGTTATAGGAGTTTCCTTTTTTTTTCCTGGAGTTTCCTCCATTTTTTTAGATCTTTCAGCTTGTCCGGATTTGTGTTTGTGGGTGTAATTGATAATTGATAAAACCACTTTCTGGGATTAGCTTATTTACTTACTACAACTAAATACACCGATCAACCGTAACATTAAAACCACTGACAGGTGACCTGAAGAACATTGATGTGTAGATTTACTCTGGTGAAGACATGAGAAGAAAGCAAGCAGTGTGATTCTGCTGGAAATCTTTGGGTCCTGAATTCATGTGGATGTTACTTTGGGGCTTTTTACACCTGGTCACTTCATGTGTTTTCTGTGATCAGATAGCTATCCGATGGTAAAAAGACCAGGTCTAAATGTCCCCGAAACGTTTTCGAGACGGATATAAATCCGATGGTACAAACCCCTTCAGGAGGAGGTCTGGGCCACATTTCAGATGAAAATGGACAGGTGTAAATGCATGTGGTTGTTCAAACCACATACGTCAGCGCTATACTCCTCCCTAACAGAAGTACGTCACTCGCACGTGATCTTTCACCCAGGCGTCTCGTTGGGTCTTAAAATGCAGCAAACAGTAAATGCTGGTTTTTGTAACATAACCGTTAAACAAGTTTTTTTTGTCTTCTTTTTGATTGCATTCTGAAAACCGCATACACCAAAGTGTGTTCCATCTCAATTACCCCGGAAATGAGGTCAAATATATTAGCATTTTGGGCGGGAGTAGAAAGATCGGATCGATATCCGATTCGCCGAGACGCATTTATGTGGCCTGATGTAAATGGAACAGTTTTAACAAATCAGATAGCTATGGGATCAGAGACAACACATGAAGTGACCAGGTGTAAAAAGCCCCATAGACACATATCACCTACTGTACCTAAGCATTGATGCTAACCAATCTTACCATGGTAATGGTTTCTCTAACTGTAGTGGATTGTTTCAGGAGCGTAATGAATTTTGTGATACTAAACATTTTCCAGGCATAATTTCAGTTACATAACAAAAGATTTAAGGAGTTGTCTAGGCCTCTAAATCTCCCACATCTCAATCTGATGGAGCATCTGTGAGATGTACTAAGTCCAATACATGGACACCCGATCTCATATCTAAAGAATGCTTCGGTGCCAGATACCACAGCACACCTTAAGAAGTCTTGTGGAGTCCATGTCTCGACGGATCGGAGCTGTTTGGAGGCAAAAGGGGATCCTACACAATATTAGGCAGATAGGTTTAATGTTATGGCTGATCTTTGTATTGCATGTTTATGGGAGATCTTATAAGTGTTGGGTTTTTGTCAGGGCAGTGGTGGCTCAAGTGGTTATGGTTCTGGGTTGTTGATTGGAGGATTAGGGTTCAAGCTAGAGGTCTTCACGGGTCCACTTAGATTCGACAACCCGAGCGGGTTCGCGTCTAAAAGTTTCACGTGTACCTCGGACACGGGTCGGGTATAATATAGCGGCATCGGGTCTCTGGTAATTTAAAATAAATATGTTTTTACCGAACGGACCCGAGAAGACCCGAACTACTGTATCTCGTGTGTGTGCATCGACTCGAGTCCTTTTCTAACCTCTCCTCTGTTTGCCATGACCGCTTGCGACATGTGGCTTGCGACATCATGCGGCTGGTGGTAAGCTAATTTTCGTTGAAACAGACCTGTCAATCAATTTTGAATCCACTCTGTAGCGGTTACTTTAGTGTAGAGTTACGCAACATTCGGGTCCAGTCAGGTTTAAAAAAAAAAATGACAACGAGTTGGTTCAGACTCGGGTCTAATTTTTTCGGGTTTGTCTCGGGTCGGGTCTTTATTTAAAAAAATAAATAATTATGCACGTCGGTTTCGGGTAAAAAGTGCTTCGGGTCACTTCGGGTCGGGTACATTTCTTTAGACCCGAGAAGACCTCTAGTTCAAGCCCCAGCACTGCCAAGCTGCCACTGTTGGGCCCTTGAGCAAGGCCCTTAACCCTCACTGCTGTAATATCTCTGTGCTCTGACCCCAACCCCAAGTTGCGATACAGTATGTGAAGAAAGAATTTCACTGCGCTGTAATGCATGTGATAAAATAAAGGCTTCTATTCTTTTTTTTTTCAGGCACTATGATTCTACATGACTCTACGTGACCGCCAGTGAAAGCATTAGCTTGAATTGAATGTCGGAATATTGTACCGACGTCGAATTTTCTATTCAATGGTTACAGATTTGTTAATTGCATATTCATGACAGCACAAAGTATAACCTTTTTTGAACTGAGTATAAATCTGTCTTAATCATATGAACATTTCAAGAACTGTGAAGAAAAACAAGCATCCGATAAAACCATTTATAGAGCTTGAGTTCTGGATCTGACGTGCTGATAACCTGGAGGGCGTCGTGTTATGTTTGTTCAGCCATTTTATTCGATTGCTTGTGAGCAATCAAATTGTCTCTGATTGTATTCAATTTATTCATGATTTTAGTCTTTTATTTATGGTCCCAGCAATGTGCTCTTTTGTTGCAGAGTGGGTGTTTGTGGTGGTTGTAGTCCTCGGTGGTGTCTTGTTCTTCATCCTGGCCGGTGTGTGCTGGTGTCAGTGCTGTCCTCACTCCTGCTGCTGCTACGTGCGATGCTGCTGTTGCCCTGAAACCTGCTGTTGTCCTCGCCACTGTGAGTATCTCACATCCGCTCACTCGGACGTACAGTAAGCAAGACGAGTTTCTTTCCTTTGTTATTATTTGCATCTAATTTTTACTAGTCAAATTCCACCCACTAACTAGATCGCATGACAGCCATAGCATCCGGGGAGGATGAAGGTTTGACGGTATGCAAGTTCTTCTTCTGAGAACCATGAAGCCAGTTCACACACAGCTTACAGACACCCACGATCGCTTTGTGACATCATAGCACACGCAATATCACGTTATATCATGTGAAAGCTTATCATAATTCTTTTTTTTATAAGATAGTCTTATCTTATCTTATCTTATCTTATCGAAGCCATGTATGTAACATATGTAGCATACATATGTATGTATGTATGCACGCATCAGATTCAAAACACTGATGCTGGCCTACAAAGCCAAAAATGGACCAGCTCCCTCTTAACCTCAAAGCCCTCATTATTCCTCGCACTGCACCCCGCACCCTCCGATCTACCAGCACTGCTCGACTGGTTCCACCATCTCTCAGGGTAAGAGGCAAGTATACTACAAGACTCTTCTCTGTTCTGGCACCAAGGTGGTGGAATGAACTTCCCCTAGAGGTCCGGACAGCTGAGTCACTGGCTATTTTCAAGCGGCGGTTGAAGACCTACTTATTCAGGAAACACTTCAACTAGCACTTCTTTCTTTTGCATTTAAAAAAAAAAACAACCTTTGACACTTTTTTAAACTCATGGTATATTAAGTATGTAACCTAGTGAACCAGCATCAATGTATTCAATGTTAGAGATTTAAGCACTTATGTACGTCGCTCTGGATAAGGGCGTCTGCCAAATGCTGTAAATGTAAATGTAACATATCAGTCAAATAACATTATACATTGAATAGTGTTTTATTTAATTAGTGTTTAATCAGTTGTCTGTAGAAGAGTGGAAGTCATTATAACAGCAAAGATGAGACCAATTCTGGACTGTCAGTGTCACTGTCACTTTAACTCTGGACTTGTACAGCACAGTGCCACTTTATACACTTTATACACTCCATACACTACTGTATTTACACACCATACTTCACGTGGACATTCTAAGGACACTTTAACTCTGGACTTGCACAGCACAGTGCCACTTTATACACTATTTACACACCATACTGCACCTGGACAATCTTCAAAAACCATACACATTTATGTATATGTATATTTATGCATATGTATATACATTATTATATGTATATACATTACATTTTCATATTTTTATATAGTTTTTTATATAGTTTTCTTATATAGTTTGTACTTTTTTTATTATTTTATTCTTATTTTATTTTTTTGCTTTTTTAAAAATATTTTTGATTCTTATACCGGACAGTTGCATAAATACCCTGTATGTACGTGTATGTGACAAATAAAATTTGATTCGACCATCCCTGGAATGGGATGTTTTTATAAACCGCACCAGCTGCTACCAGCTGCCACCATTTTATATATAGAAATATATTGGGTGTATTATATTATATTTTATTTACAATTCTGTTGCCTTTATCTCTGTTATCTGTATTCTGTATCCAAGGTAACATAATATACCATAATATATTAACGTAATATATTTGACCCACAGTGTATGAAGCTGGGAAAGGCATAAAAACTACACCCTCCGTGCCAGTAGCACTCTACCCTCCATACTACATGCAAGGCATGCCCACCATGGTGCCCATCTCTCCTCCGTCTCTCGTTGAGTCCAAGATATCCATGGCACCATCCGTCGATAACAATAATATCTCTTCGTCTCAGCAGCCGTCAGGTAAACATTTCACTCCTTCTACCCAAAAGTGACAAAATGCAATTTTCCCAACACTGAGTTTCCACACATAGCTGCTATGATTATTCTGATTATACAGAGCCGTTGAGAATCTGGAAATAGTGCTACAAATAATTTTTTTCCCCATCCTCTTATTGATATGCTAACCTCCTACAAGATTTTATGACACGCTAATTTCACATACAAACCGGAGAATGGAAATGCAGCACAGTGCTTTATTGGAGGCGATTATATGCTTGTTTAAGCTTCATAAATTGTATCGGTAGTAAAATGTCGTGTTGTAAAAAGGACAGATAAGACTGGGTTGTATTATAGTCGATAGTGTTTTATTCCTCTTTCATGTATGTTTGCTTGGTGAATGTTAGCATTCAGAGGTTATCAGTGTTATGTGTGTGTAAACACGGCTCCTGATAAGAGACAGACAGAGAGAACAAAAGCCCTCAGGTACCGAAATGTTTCCAAAAGTTATACATAGCGCAGCATACATTCGATCAACGGCCACTTTAATAGGAACACCTGTACAGCTGCTACACCTAGCCGTCGCTAGTCATAAGTTGCTGAACCGTGTGTGCCAGTGCTACGCGTTCCTACTACTGGTTGCGATTGTTTTTTTTTTTGTCTGTTTTTTATTTACTATGCAAACAGACAATTACAATATTTACAGAAGAGAAATTAGATGCAAAATACAAATACAAAGACCAACAAAACGTGTGTGTGTGTGTATATATATATATATATATATACATATATATATATATATATATATATATATATATATATATATATATATATATATATATATGTATATATATATAAATAAAACAAAGAGGAATATATGTGCGTGTATATATATATATATAAATTTAAATAATAATAATTATAATGACAATAATAATGATGAAGATAATAGTATCACACAAAACAAAAAAATACATAAAATAAACTTAACAAAGAGGGGGGAAAAAACTGGAAAATGGGGTATAAGGAAAGTGAAAATATCAACAGTAATAGCAATAATAATAATAATAATAATAATAATAATAATAATAATAATGAAAAATCTAATTAATAAGAAATGACAAATAAGTAATAATAGTATTAGCAGTAGTAGTAATGATAAACATATTTACAAATATACTCATTTCATCCAGAATGAAGGGGAGGTTAAAGGATCAGGAAGAGGACCAATAGAAATAGTGTAGTAATAGCAATAATAATGCTGATGCAGCCAATAATAGTAATGATAATATATATATATATATATATATATATATATATATATATATATATATATATATATATATATATATATATATATATATAAATAATAATAATAATGGTAATATTGATACAGCTATTAATGATAAGATATTATAAAGCTGGCTCTGATACCCCTTATTGCCATGGCAACTAGCATTTACGCAACTAGCATTCAACATCATGACAAATCAGTTTTCTTGCCGCTGAATTGAAACATTCTGGAGGGAGATTTGTGTTTGTGATGAAGTAGAAGCAGTGTGTGCTCTTTGCCACAGATCGGGAACGCTCTATTGTCTTCACTCCTGTTGGTATTCAATGCACAATATCACTCCATGTTTGGATGAAGGGTAACTTTTATATACAGTACTTTGTTGCATACACATGTCGCCAGCTCTCTTTTTCAAATGAACGTTCACTTTCGTCGCCACGACTATCAGCTGATCACGAGGCAGGAAGAAACAGGTTGATGAGCTTCAGGTAGAAGAAAGAAAAGAAAAGTGTCATCTCTGTGATCTTGCCGGTTTGCATATTTGTTTTGAGAATTTACACAGATTGGTGTGAAAAGAAAAACTCAGCAGTTTCTGGAATACTCAAACCAGTCCATCTCTCCATCACCAGCAACCATGTCAGCGGTTAAAGTCACTCAGTCACATTTTTCTCTGTTTGATGTGAACATTAACTAAAACTCCGGACATGTAGCTGCATTATGTTGTATATGCTATTCAGATAATGATCGTACAGCTGTTCCTTTTACAGTGGACGGTGAATGTATGTCTTAGTCTCTCATTTACGTAGTCCTGCATGCACATTTACACACCGTGTCCCCTGTAGTGCACGGTGGGTATCGTCTCCAGCCCACGCCGGATCAGAATTCACTGAAAGTGCTGCAGTATGTGGAGAGAGAGCTGGTGCATTTCAACCCTTCTAAGACCCTCAGCAGTCATGACAGTAAGCTATGGGTGCTACTCAGGAGCACTATGATCCTCTTGATACAAGGCTGCACTTTGCTTTATCAGCAAGACATTGTTCTCCATAGCTTGCATGTTTGCTTCTCTGTGCTTCGATGGTCTTCCGATGCAGTCACCATCATTTAAAGTTAGCACTCACGCAGTGACACAGCACGCGCTGCAGACTGTAGAACAGTATCTGATTGCTTTTAAACTAGTTCCAGTGTTTTGCATGTGGTTTTGCAGGCTGCTTGATCTGTTCCTTCTGCTAGAAATGACCAGTTATATAACCCTCATGTTCTGCTCTTGTTACTTAACCATGTCCGAAGTGGTGACTCAGGCCATCTTCCATTTTTTTCTTCTTTTCAATACAGCTATGAAAATTTGTTAGAATTCCTCTATGTACAATTTAATACTTTCATACTTATAACCTTGAACCTAATCTCGTGTAAAGTAATATATAATAATATATATCTAATCAAATCATTTAAAAAGTGTTAACGTTTTTGCAGATAAACACAAATATGACTTGAACAGAACATAAAAGTGGGTTGATGACTGTCAGTAGTGCATGATACAACTTTGCTTGTGCTGACTGAATACTAACAAATTCATTTTGCACTAAAAAGGTCAATAAGAGTCTTTGAAATCGCTTTGTTGTGTTCCTCTTCTGGCTAGCTTGCAGTATGTCAGAACTTAGTTCCTTACACGAAGCAGAGACAGATTTCCACCAGGCTTATCGGAAGGTTCAGAAGAAAGCACTTCCAGCCATTCCTGATATGGATGACCCTCCAGACCTACTGAGTAGAGAAAAGTCTCCAGTGCACGCACAAACTTCCACTCGACTTCCTCATCATCGAGTGAAGGATGATCACCCAAGGTAAAATAAGATTTGGGATGTGATGTGTGAGATCCATGCCAGACAGTTTTTTTCCTGAGATCAGGTGCTTCTCATGTTCATGTGGGTTCCCTCTGTGTTCTCCAGTCCTCTCCTAGTTCCTATAAACCTTGTAGGTAGGTGAACAAACCCTTGCTGAATGAGTGTGTGAATGAGTAGCATCTATTCCAGGGTGGAACTGTATAAGGAACTGTTAGCTCAGTGGTTAAGATGTTGGCCTTCTGATTGAAAGGTTAAATTCTGCCACTGTTGGGCCCCTGAGCAAGGCCCTTATCTCTCAACTGTTCAGTTGTCTAAATGAGATCAATGTAAGTCTCTTCTGATAAAGGATCTGCCAGATGTACATAGGCTCTGGATCCACCACAGCCTGTCTGAATACTAAACATGAATGAAATCTTTTACATTTCTTTGTGTTTGGGTTTCTGCCCTGTAGTATATTTGAGTTGCTTGTGTTTTGGCTTAATAGCTTTAATTTGGTTTGCTTTAGAGTAACTTATAATAGCTGAGAGGTCACTGTGCTGTTTCCCCAGGTGGAACCCTCGTTCTGAGCACTTGCAGAGGAAGGCTTTCCAAATGAAAGGACGCACAGGCTCTCTGGACGAGCTTGAGGAGTTTGCCATGAGCTACGTGCAGCGACGGCACCACGATGACTTTAGTGACGAAGAAGACGGTCACTTTACATGTTCAAAACAAAGGCAGCGCGAACACGAGCACGACCGGCGGAGAGAACAGGAGCTGGTGCATGACCGTTATCCATACCACAACTCTAAACGTTATTCTCCTAAAGATTTTCAAGACAGACCTCGTCCTCCAAGTCCTCCTCCTGTACTGGGCAATTCAAAGAGACGAGATACAGGAGACAGCAATCTTCGGCGTGATCGCAACGCATGGGACTTGAGAAGGCAGGAAGTCGAGAGCAGACAGGACTACGATGACGCCCTCCTCAATAGCTTATTGGAACGCAAAGCAAAAGCCGGGAGGAGCTTGTCTTCGAAAGGTGGACGGAATGAGGAAGAATCAGATAGGCCCTCGAAGAATAGTTCTCAAAAGAGCTGCCACAGTCACTCACCTAGCAACAGACCAACAGAGGACGAGTCGTTGCCCCCGTACGCAGAAAGGGAACCAGAGCGTTTCCGTGGAGCTGTGAACTCTCACCCACCCTTGACTTCCACACGCTCCAGAAAAGAACAGGAGAATAAAGAGGAACTGAGTAGGCCGCGGAAAGTGGTGAGTTACATGTAGACCCAGTGGTTATACAGTATGAATCCATTAGAGTGTTTGAAAACTCTTCAGGGAAACTTGAACAATCAAAACACATAACAAATGGGTTTGCACTCTATAAGATTTCCTCAGAACTGTCGTCTTCAACTATTTCATGTTTATCTCTTATAGACATTTTTTGATGAACAGAATTCGCAGGTTGATTCGGACCTAGGTTTTTCCGTCACGGTTCGATTTGTACCTCGAATCGACAACAGAAAATAAACCTGTACACAGGTAACAAGAACAGGAAGAGAAACGTGCTCTTATGCGTGCATTTGCTTGCATTTGTGTGTGTCCCCCCAGTTTTACCCTTTAACACAGCTAACATTTAAAAACATATTGAAAAGTTACTCGAATTAAACTATTTTATACCTGAGTGAACCAGCAAAACAAAAATAAATGCTTCAAACATACCAATGCATAGAAGGATTTGTTTTTATTTTTATTTTTTTGTATAATTTATTTAGCTTTTTATTTTTATATATTAATGTATGCTTTAAACATAGAATTAATATGAGCTTTTTTAACTGAAATGCAAAAAAAAAGTGTAGTAAAGTTATTTTTTTAAAGTGCAAATTTAGTACAAAGGGTCAATGACATGTTTGATATGTTTTGGATTTTCTCCAAATTTTTTTGCTTTTTTTTAGCATCTTATACAAAAGACATGAAAAGTAGAAGGAAGCCTAACTGCTGCACCCGTATGCTTGATATAGCTGTTTGTTTGTTTGTCGGTTTGCTTGAATTTGTGAAACTACAATCACACGATTCTTCTTTTCCTTTAAACTCCTAGCATTGAAGACACGTACTGTATGTAATGACTTTCTGTAAAAGCTGTACTCATGTTTACCGCACGTGAATTGAGGGAGGCTTTGACTGATTGCGTCTTGTGATGACGTCATTTTCGTTACCCAGCGATTGGCAGTTAGTTACTAGGTTCCGCCCCTTTGAGACTTTCATTATCATCATCATGTTGAAAGGCCATGCATGTGGGCGGGACCCAAAATTGCGTATTTACAACCTGTTATAATACAATTGTTAATTTTTGCCACACGAATCAATTTTTGCTACACGAATCTGTCACAGGATCCGACGGAGCTGTGTTCCGTCTGTACCGGAAGTGCGTCTGTGGTCATTTTACATTTAATTCAGCGTGAGATATTGATAGCTGGATTCGCTGAAATCCTCATTTTCACCAAATGTACTGAATAACATAAACACCTTTGTAAACGTTTCATTGTCGGCCTTCTGTTGTAGTCTTAAAGCGACCGTTTAGATCTACCGTGTACTACTGAAATCTAAAATAGAAATATCCGTCAGTGATTTTTGAATTCCGTAATAGCAAAACATTCGGGTTAAATGCTGAAATGAAATCTTATGGAGTGCACACTTAGGGATCGTGAAAAGATTTGCGTATTCTTTTTTCTGTTTGCTGTTTGTTTTTTTGCTGTATTTTTTTTATCCTGTGTTTTCAGCTGCTTAACATATTTTCTTACTCGTTTTTTTAATCTTGCACTTAATACTGTTTTTAAATAATAATGATAATCACGGACTCACAAGTCTTGCACTATTTTCACAATTTGCTCATACTAATATTTGCATGATTGCCTGAACACACAAAGCATCATTTACAGTCTCTCTCTCTCTCTCTCTCTCTCTCTCTCTCTCTCTCTCTCTCTCTCTCTCTCTCTCTCTCTCTCTCTCTCTCTCTCTCTCTTTAACAGAACACACTCCTAAGCAGAGATTCGCTCATAGTCTGAGCTGTAAAGCCAGGTCTCACACGCACTTGCTCTCCATCCAGCATCTGTTGTCTTCCCACTCTGATCTTCACACTTTTCACCTGCTAATTGGCCGTCTGACGTCCTGGAACGCTCGGAGGATTAAAAGGAGGAGAAGTGTTTATTACAGCAACGTCCAAACAGTCCTGGAAAAGCTCTAGTTTCACAAAGACGCTTTGTTCTCTTAAATAAAAACAACTGTTACTTATGTGGACTACAAGCAGCCAGGAAGCTGGTGGAGCTACAGGTTTACGAAGACACGATCAAAGTGGTAGTATTTTATTGTATGGTACCTTTAAAAAAAACTGTTATTATTCTAATACTTTTGTACTCTTTGGTAAAGGTTGTCCACGTTACAAGGAACTTTTGCAGCGATACAAAGTGGACTTAAAGGAACTGTGTTTATTTTAAGAAGGACACATGCTGTGATTGTAGGAACATGAAGGCATTATGGGTAATGCTACGTTCACACACAGAATGATTTTATCCCTGCAAGTCTTATACTATACTGTACTATAAAGTCGCCAGGAAACTCGTTGCCATAGTAATAACACAACTAGCATACAGACTAACGACAGTCTTCTTGCTACTAAAACAAAATGTTAATGAGGGAGATTTTGCTGTTTGTGTATAAAATTCAGCAGCTAAAATGAATCACTAGACACGCCCACATCTAGTCACCAGAGAACGGCTGCTCTCGTTGAAAATAGATAAACTCCTGTCACCTTGTAGCTGTATGTGTGAACGTAGCATTGGGAAACAGCGTACACACGGGTCATTGTAATGACACGCAACCATGATTTCACACGACGTCACCAGGGGACGCTGTGCGAGATCAGACCGTGGATGATGTCACGCACCTTTTGTGGCATCTTGTATCTTTCAGCCCTTATTGTTATGTGCCAACAAACAATGCCATATGTGTTACGTTATCTGGAGAATGAAGTTTTTTTAATGTCTGTTTTAATACAAAAATAATAATTGAGAAACTTTGGCAATTATTAATTCTATGCCTGTTTTTTTTTTTTTTTTTTTTTTTTAGCTTATTTTCTATTTGTGTCTACATATGTGGACATTGTGTTTTGACACTTATTATTACTGTATCTTGGCTACGTGGTATTTTCAATATTTAATACTAAATCATATCATTAACTTAAATATAGCGGTTAGAGGAACATTCTGGCTCTTTCTAAACCAATCTCTGTATGTTGTGTCTAAAATGTGAATAGACTGAATGTCACATACAAGCAGTGACACGAGAAATAAACTGAAACCCAACATTACAGACAGTGTATTTGTAACGGCACAAAGAGGTCAGCGATCTGAACGGATGACACGTGAATATATAGGAACATAAAAACAAAACGAACTATTTCATTCATTCTTAGATCTGGAAACCCTGGAATACACACCCTAGTATGGTGCAGGTCATTACACAAACACACACACATATATATATACACACAAACAGACATACACACAAACATACATGCACACAAACATAAATACACAAACACATATACACACATACACACACACACACAAAGATTCACACAAACACACACGTACACAAACAGACTTACACACCAACATACACACACACACACACGCCCATGACTCCTAGGGTAAATTCAGATAGCCAGTCCATCTTCCAGTATGTTTATAGGATGTGAGAGAAAACTAACTGCAATGATGTGAAATGACACACAAACTGTATTTGGATCTTTAAAACTTGAACTGTGAGTGTGAAAGATAAATATAAAGCGGAAACAGATACAACAGAGGTAGAGAGAGTGAGAGAGGGGTGTGTGTGTGTTGGGGTTTACAAAGTCCATCATTCATTCATTCATTCATTCATTTTCTACCGCTTATCCGAACTACTCGGGTCACGGAGAGCCTGTGCCTATCTCAGGCGTCATTGTATCAAGGCAGGATACACCCTGGACGGAGTGCCATCCCATCGCAGGGCACACACACTCTCTCTCATTCTCTCACACACTACGGACAATTTTCCAGAGATGCCAAACTACCATGCATGTCTTTGGAAAGACATGCATGGTAGGAAACCCCCCAAGGCACGGGGAGAACATGCAAACTCCACACACACAAGGCGGAGGTGGGAATTGAGCCTGCGTGCTAACCACTAAGCCACCGTGTCCCAACAAAGTCCATCATTTTATCCAAATTTGTTACACAGTAGAAATCATTTCCAAAGACGTGTTGATATAGAATCTCGATATTTATTGTATCATATACAAATTCTTCCCTCTTTTAAAACAAAAATCTCCACAGGAATCATTTTACCGTTTTAGCTTAATAATGAAATACCTTTTTAGAATTGATACTGTATCCACTTTTATTGTCTTAATTGAATTCAATTTGTATAGCGCTTTATACAAGGGGAATTGCCAGGATCAATTACAAAACAAAACAAAAAAAATCAGTCTAAAGTGTCTATTTAAATCAGTCTCTAAGTGTCTATTGTAAGAACTGGTGCGAGGCGTTTATCTGCTAAAGTGTTGTGCTGTCAATGAGAGTGTGTCACTAAGAGTGACTCATGCACTGAGAGTCCTTGTTTATTGTTATCACGAAATAAGTGTCTCTCTGACTGACACCTCGGTCTAGCAGCGTACAAACACTAGACGAATCGTTTTCATAACCCATTAATATTGTCTAATCTGTGTTCATGTCACAAAAGGGAAACGCTGTTCGACGACATACATGGTGTTATAATATCTGCCCCAGTCTATCCCACAATGCTATGCTCTTATTTATTTTGCTAAAGAAATTCTTTTTTCTGGTAGTAAAAACTCTAAATCCGTTACATTCCTGTCTGAGTGTTTGTTCTCTGGTGTTTGCCAGTGATGTAAAAGCAAGGAATGTAACTGGCACTAAAAACACTGCGCGCTATCATTCAGTCTGGAACCTGTATTTAAAACACCACCGTCTGCTTTGACTAGCTGATTAACACTCAGGACCTCTAGTTGTGTTTGTTCTAATTAAGACACAAAATGTCGAGTGGAATTAGGATGCAAGGTTCAGCAGGATACATCTGACAAAAAAACAAGCATGGAGCGTAGAGTGGGAGAAGTGTACAATTCCAGGAAATAGCTTTCTACATCCTTTACAAAACTGTACAAACCTTCCTGTTATACAGGCAAACACACACAATCTCTCTCTCTCTCTCTCTCTCTCTCTCTCTCTCTCTCTCTCTCTCTCTCTCGACTCTCTCTCTCTCTCTCTCTCACACACACACACACACACACACACAAACACACACACAAACACACACACAATCTCACACAAACACATGCACACACCCACAATTACACACACAGACTAAAACACAAAAACACACACAATCACACGCACACACAGACTAACACACACAAACACACACACAATCAGACACACAATCTCACACAAACACATGTACACACACACAATTACACACACAGACTAACACACACAATGACACACAAACACATGCACACACAGACTAACACACACACAAACACACACTCACACACACAATCACACACAAACACATACACAATCACACACAGACTAACACACACACACACACAATCACACACAAACACATGCACACACAGACTAACACACACTCACACACAAACACATACACAATCACACACAGACTAACACACACACACACACACACACACACAATCACACACAAACACATGCACACACACAGACTAACACACACACACACTCACACACACAATCACACACAAACACATACACAATCACACACAGACTAACACACACACACACACACACACACACACACAATCACACACAAACACATGCACACACACAGACTAACACACACACACACACACACACACACACACACAATCACACACAAACACATGCACACACAGACTAACACACACTCACACACAAACACATACACAATCACACACAGACTAACACACACACACACACACACACACACAATCACACACAAACACATGCACACACACAGACTAACACACACACACACTCACACACACAATCACACACAAACACATACACAATCACACACAGACTAACACACACACACACACACACACACACACACACAATCACACACAAACACATGCACACACACAGACTAACACACACAGAAACACACACACACAAAGACTCACACACAATCACACAGAAACACACAGAGCAGGGTGTGTTTGTTTCTAGTGATTAATGGTCAAAAATGAATACATTATATAAAAATGGACAAGTTCTTTGACATAACACTGACATTAATGACATTAGAGTAGACGCTGCTGGACTGAACTGACAAGTGCTTTTCAGGTTGGAGTGTGTTGACTGCCAATATTTAAAGAAAGCGCTAGATGATACACGCTGTTGTACAACTGATTTGACACAAGCTTGCAATCCTGTGAGCTCCAGGAACATGGGGACCTCAGCCTCTCTGTTTAATGAGACCATCAATCTCCAAATTCAAATGCTAATTCGAGGGCCTGCCACAGCTCGGGACTTCCAGCTCGGACGAGGATTCAAAGCCAAGTGTTTTACGACACAAAATAAGTACAGCTAGATGCCAACGCCGTCAAAAGGGAATGTCTCCACCTCCTAATTCGTAAGCCTCAGATATCCTTAAAACATGGAGGAGATTATTGAAGGAAGAATTTCTGTGAAATAAATATTTGCTGTGACCTGAATTCTTTTCAAAATTCAGACCATCTGCTGGTTAAAGTAATAATTCCTTATACATTCTGCAAACATTTAACCTCTTGTTCTCAAGACACAGTGCTATCCAGAATATCAGAAACCAGAACACACAAGAGCTAGTTGTGAAGTCTTGTTGAATCATAGAGGCATCATATACAAGAGCAGACTTTTATTTTAATAGGTGCAAAAGAAACAACAAAATTACAGAGCGACAGATAAATGTTCCTAAGAGAGTTCAGGTCATCAGCTCCGATGCCTTTCTTCACAAAAAACTGCAGCAAGATAAAAATCAATTAAACATTATTTATAAACAAGCAAGAACTGATTTACTATCAGTGCAATACATTTAAGCATCGGTGATCAATCGGTTCATATGTATTGTTTAAGTATACAATAAATTCTAGCATTATATCATCATGTATATATTTCAGACCAGTTTAATTGGAACTTGTAGGTGCCATCTGCTGGTTGAATGTGATACCAAAAGCCTTTGAACATGATAGAGCAATTTGGATTAAATCATTCATCTATCCATTATATGTAGTGCTTTTCCTACACAGAGTGACAAGGAGCCTGGAGTCTGTCCCATGGGACTCAGGGCACAAAGCCTGAGATGTTCTGGACAGGATGCTAACCCGTTTAAAAAGCCAGCAATTTAGAGGTCAGCCTACAAATAATGTTTCGACTGGGAAGGAAACCAGAGTACCCAGAGGAAACCACCAAAGCACAGGAAGACCAAGCAAACCCTGTGCACGTAGGGAGGGTGGTAATTGTACCTCAACCCCAGATGTGTGAGACAAACATACTAATCAGTAAGCCTCTGGCAACCATAATGAAATCAATAGAATGAATTCATAAAGGCTACTTATGAAGAACAGTATATAAAGCCACCCATATGGATGCCTGGAGAACATGCAAAACAGCAACCCGAGCAAGTGTTTAATCAATAAAAAAAACAAAAACATAAATTCTCATTTAAATACCACAACATGCATGTTTTAGGAACAGAAAGCTGACAAATATTTCTGTACACATGTATATAATGTTCATAGAAAAAAACAGTATTGCACGGATAAGAGGAATTTATTTTAATATTAAAGAGGTCCCTGGATATAAAACGTTTGAGAACCAAACCAAGTATCTCTATGTGGATCAAAAAGTGTCAAACGCCCACCATCAGTGGTGTACTGATTTTTTTAGCCGCTGTTCAGGATGTGGTCTGTTTCTTATGAAATCGTATGTTTTGGATGTACAACTTTCTAGGGCTTCTGAATTTACTGTTCATATTAACAATTATTAACACATTCTTATGTTCCAGGCTCTACGTTTTTTGCTCTATTGTTCAGGAAACAAAACCAATCCACTCATGTTAAAGACAAGTAACAAAAGTTAAACATTCTGTTATCAAAGACATTTAAAAAAAAAGTATTTAAGTATAATTAATTTCTGTCAAATAGTGATGTTCATAAATGTACATTTGTGAAATTCAATATAAAATCTGAATGTATGTGTTCCCGGCTAAGTCATGTAATTATTATAATAATTTGTTAGCACTAAAAGACCTAAGAGCAGCTACACCAACCAGCCATAGCACTAAACCTCCTGCCTAGTATTGTGTAGGTTGTCAGAACAGTTCTGATTCGTCAAGGCATGGGATACACAATACCTCTGAAGTGTGCTGTGGTATCTGGTACCTGTATATTGGGACTCCATAAATTGGACCCATAAATTGGACCTGGATCTGGGAATTTGGACATCAAGTCAAGACCAAAATGGTGTAAAAGAAAATGTGACTCATCAGATCAGACCTCCTTCTCCATTGCTCCATGGTCCAGTTCTGATGGTTATGTGCCAATTGTAATTGACTACACATAGTCAGCATGAGCACTCTGACTGGTCAGCATTACATTTTTCAGCAATTTGTGCTACAGTAGATCTATTGTGAGCCAGACTAGTATTATCAGTCCAGGCAGGCTAGCCTTCACTCCATATGTTCATCGCTGATCAGATCACTGCATACTGTGAACACCACACAAGTCCTGACGATCTGACCCGAACGTCTCGTCATCACAATTTGGCCCTTGTCAAAGTCACTCAGATCCTTTACACTTGCCCATTTCTTCTCCTTCCTATACATCAACTTTGAGAACTGACTGTTTGCTTGCTGTCTATATATCCCAAACCTTAGATGTCATTATAATGAGATAATCAATGCTTTTTACTGCACCTCTCCATAGTAAATAATGTTATGCAAGTGCATGCAAGTGCATAAATATCTATTACATAAAAAACAATCCTTTAATAAATATTCCAAGTATAAAGATTTGTTCTGCATTATTCCGTACAGCAGCTTTAGATTCTGACAGAGAGATTATGAACATAACATGTCGGTACAGTGTAGAAAGATTCATATGCAACAGTTTTGCACGACAGTTTTTTTTTTATTGAATTAACAACAGACATCAATTAAAAAACTTGACAATAACAATACAAATACAAAGTATGCTAGGGGGAATTTACAATAAAATATAAAATACAGTACATACAATAAATACAGTACAGATTTTCAAAGTTTTCATTGCCTTTTGCTTTAAATCTTATAGAATCAATATAAAGTTCCATTTCTTTTTTTTAAATGATATGAAACAGGGTTTTTTCCAGAAAATGTACATTTGTGAATGTGAAATTTTGCTAACAAAAGGATCAGATTTATTATGTAAATACTACTGGTAGTATGGTAGTCTCTTCAACTCTTCAAAACACCAAAAAGCACATTTTTCCAAAATAAAGCAAAAATAACATCAATATTCTTAACAATAAAATCACAAACATTTTCCCAAAAGGGTTTTTACAAGCGGGCAGTACCAATATAAGTGAACCACAATTTCTATACTGAGATAACAAAATGTACAATTTGTGTCTATATTGCTTTTAAATTTCACAAGAAAATGTTTTGTTGGGTAGATCCTATGAATAAGTATAAATGAAATACTGATTTGGAAGTAGCCAAACCAGGGGCGATTCTAGAATTTTCATTTTAGGGGGGCTCAGCCCCCAGGGTAGGATTGTAGACTACTAACCTTATAATTAAAATTATGTTTAATAATACAAAACAAAACAACTCCACGTGATGTTTCTCTCTCTGTGCCATTTAGTGCTTTCAGACAATATAATGATGTGTGTCTTTATTCATGTCTGTGCATGGCTGCATATTTGTAATGCCGAAATACACAATAATATGTTTTATTCATTTTAAATAAATCATGGTCGTTTTCTAAAGTATTTTTTCATGGGTGTTAATCGCATCATTTTTGTTGGAAGAAAAAACAACTATCACACTGTGATAAGGGCTGAAGTTGAACGCAGCGAAGACGCATCAAACTGCAATTACAAGAACTGCACCGATGCAGATGTCATATCATAGCAATCCATCAATAAAAGCACACACACCTTGTACTCTCTGATGTTCGCTCTGCTCGGCGTCCCTGCGGATTGAAAAACGCGCTGAATCCAC
Organism: Tachysurus fulvidraco; assembly: GCF_022655615.1. Classification (NCBI taxonomy): domain Eukaryota; kingdom Metazoa; phylum Chordata; class Actinopteri; order Siluriformes; family Bagridae; genus Tachysurus; species Tachysurus fulvidraco. The sequence goes on from NC_062535.1 coordinate 7,259,585, forward strand.
GCAAACTCAGTTCTGGGGAGGAGCCGAAACATGACGCAGTTGTCGCCGCTTCAAATGCGTTTTTAAAGGGGACTGAAGCGATCAAAAAATAATTAATCAAATAATTTTTAGGGGGGGTGGGCAGAAGTTTAGGGGGGCTAAGTGACGCCCCTGAGCCAAACCTTTTTTCAAACAATATAATCTGTAAACAGAGTAAACTGATATTACAAAATGTACAATTTGTGTAGCTTTTAAATTTCACAAGAAAATGTTTTGTTGGGTAAATCCTATGAATAAGTTTAAATTAAATACTGATTTGGAAGTAGCCAAACCTTTTTTCAAACAATATTATCTGTAAACCAGTTCCAGAAAATACAATATCTCTTTGAAATAAAGTTCTTATACATCTATTGTGGGAGTTAAAGGACAAACATATCCTACCTTCATATGTATTAACAATATTTAACAATATTAGGTAGGGACCAAAGTTAAGTATTTATTCTTGTTGAATATTTAAATAAAGTACAAATTTTAGGAGATATGGCATCAAAAACTTTGGCATACTCCTTTGGTGTAACAGGGATTTTGTAAAAAGCCAAAAACTCATCAAAAGTGAAAAGAAAACCATTTGAATTAAACAACTGATCTACCAGAATGATGCCATTCAAGAAAAAGAGATTTACCTGTGCGCGAGCGGCAGGATTACGTCATGGGAAGCACCTGTTTGAGGGGTGGAGTCAGATCACTGAGGATCCTGAGGAAGAAGAACAAGGCCTAATAAACAGCAGCTTCAGCTGGGTGTCAAGCAGGAAAGCTGTAGTTCGACCTGTGCTTTTCACAGTAAAATTACATTTTTATTTTTATTTTATTTTTTTTGTTGTAGGTTTTTTTTTCTGTATATTTAAGGTCAGGTTTAATAAACACGTCTCATCCGGTGAATCAGAACACAATGAAAACACTGATAGTGCCGGTGTTCCTCAGTTTCCTGCTCTCAGGTGAGGCTCTCTGGTGATTCTAAAGTTATTTATGCTGTTTTTTATTCGGAAACGAACTCGAATATATACGTATAAAATGTGTATATAGTGTATAAACATCGCTTCCAACGAAACCGACATGATAAAACGCGACAATGGAAAGCAGTATCGGTCACGTGATTACTGGTGTTTACTGATGCATCACTTCTTTCTCTTTTAGTTTATTTGTTTTGATATAAATCCAGGAATTCAAATCTAGAATGTTTGGTTCGTGTAGAACAATTTGTTTTTATTTATCTTTGCAGGATTTCAGAATAGATGTTATTTTATTATATATTAGAAATAAGTTAATATAACCCACTGAGTATATTTATTAATAATGTAGTTTTGCTGGATATCTGGAAAATAGATATAACATTTCTACATAAGCGTGACTAGTACTTTAATCGTATGAAAGGTTGTTGAGAGATTTTTAAATAATGTTTAAAGGAGGATAAACAGAAGCATAACCGTGTGTGTTGGTGTGGGTTTTGTAGCATTTCCTGTTCTGTCCCTTTCCAGTTAAACAGGTTTTTGCTGTTTCCTTCAGTAACATCTCTCTCTCTCTCTCTCTCTCTCTTTTACACACACACACACTCTCTCTCACTCACACCACAGTTTGTGATGGACTTTAATGGCCTACATGTTATTACATACAATAACATCAGGTCATTTAACTGTTTAACAAGAACGAGAGAGGAAAAATGTCATATACATTCATGGCTTGAGTGTACAGATGAGTGTGTGAGAGACTAAGTGTGTGAATTTGTGTGTGGGCTCATTCAGTTTCTTAATTGAAATGGAATCTTCTGGCAAATACAAATTTTTGTAAGAAAAAAACAGAATGGCACATGTTTTAGTTGTTGTGGCAACACTGCCTTTGGAGCTTCAACACACTAACCTTTTTTTTGTTTGGCCTTTATATACTTTTTTTTTGTCAAATATAGCTATGTACAACAAATATTGACATTCTGTTTTAACCTATGTCTGTTTGTCTTTCTCATACAGAAGTGTTTTCGGCGCAGGTGACGGTATCTCAGACGCAATACAGCACAGGTCTCTTTGTCCCGGTTACGCTGCGCTGTGACTATACCACTTCAGCTAGTGTTCAGAATGTGCTGGTCACATGGGTCTACAAGTCTTTCTGCAAAGACCCCGTGCTGGACTACTACTCCACAGGTGAGGGGTCAGAACAACACATGGGGTTTAACTGTATGCTGAAGGAGGTGAAGGAAGGTTGTTAAAAAGGATTTTACCTTCATTAGCTCTGATAATGTGCTGCTTTTGTGTCAGCAACGTTCTAAGAACTCGTCAGGATTTCTGTCTAATATTAATACATAAGTATTCTTATTCAGGTAAGGCTTTTCAGGTTAGTGTTAAGATCTTTCATGTATAATGTTATTCCGGTCTAACGGAGCGAATGTGAATTCTGTTCAGAGATTCTAAGGGATCAGTAATATCTAATAGAAACTACTAGAAAATAATGAGAGTGTAATAAAATTGCTGACTGCTGTGATGGCCATGTGAGCAATTAGGTCAGACTGTAAAGAGGTTTGCTGAAATCTAGTTCATGCAAGTGACACAAACATACAAGTGTCATGCATTTAATTTGTATGAAATGGGTCTGTGAGATGTTTTGAACATAGGATGAAGGATTTGTTGTTAACATTATCACCACTAATATATAAATGTTTTGCTGCATCTCTCTAAACCTTTGTGTGAAACCTTTTATTGCTCTTCAGCCTACCAGGCAGCTCTGCAGATGGGGCAGGACCCATCCAATGACTGCCCAGATAGCACCCGCACCATCCGGACTGTGGCCCAGAAACAGGGCACCAACGAACCCACGCTGGGTCCAGAATACAGTGGACGCAGAATCACCATCCAGAACAGTATGCTGTTTCACTGTTCATTAATGAATATGGGTTCAAATCCTAAGAACTCCTAAATGATCACTGTTGTGTCCTTGAGCAGGTCCCTTAATATATGTCAAATTAGTGTCAATGTTTTAATGTACCTTTTACTTTGATCAGTTATTATGATTGATTATGATTATTATTATTGCTGCTTTATTTTTTCATATAAGGGACCTACCGCCAAAATACATGAGCATATCAGTGATTTCATTGTACAGATAAAACTGACTTTATATTAGTATATTACCACATACCCCATGAAATAATTTCCTGACTCTACCACTACAACATTTTTAAAACTTTCATTTTTTTTAAATTAAATGAAATGTGCTTAAATCTCTATGATGATACTATTCTTCAGCAAAAGTGTTGAACAAGTCAGTACTGATTACTCACCATCCAGACTTTACTTGTGCTCTAGTACATATTTGTCTCTTTGAATGATTTTTCCTTTTTGAAATAAAGAATTTTTTTAAATTTCACATTCAAGATGATTGTATAAATATATACAGATATATAGTTATCCTGCTGCATGTCCTTTCAAATTAATTTAGTTATTTTTATAGAAAAAAGCAATTTGAAACAGTTTCTGTGAACTTCTGTGACTCCTTATTCTGTCTGTTTCTTGGTCTCTCTCTCTTTCTCAGAGGCAGATCTGGTGATCACAGAGGTGAAGTGGTGGGACAATGGCGTCTATAAGTGCTCTGTGGATGCTGCTGGGGATACTAGTGGATACCCAACCAAAGATGTCAAGCTCATAGTTTATGGTAAGCAGCTTTTCCTTTATTTTCGGGTAAATGCGATTGTTTAGTTCATATAGTAATTATGAGTTAGGAAACCATGCATGAGAGGGACAGGACTTTGTCAATCTTGTTTTTACATATATAGTTTATTATTGGATTTGGGATTTCTACTATTTAATGCATATCTTTTATCTTTTCAGGTTGGCTGACTGTAATCTTTTTAATCATTGGGGCCTTTCTCCTCCTCCTCCTTTTTTGTGTTTGCTGCTGCCAGTGTTGCCCTCAGAAATGCTGCTGTTATGTGCGCTGCCCTTGCTGCCCACAAACCTGCTGCTGCCCCGAGAAAAGTAAATACATAATAACTTATTTAAACTATTAATGGTTGTAACAATAATGTATGAGTGAATGGGTCAATGAGCGAGTGAATAGATTAATAGATGAATGAGTTTGTACATAAGCACAAGGCACTTTGCATCTAAAACCATTATTTTAAAGTGAGGTACATTCATTTCTGTTCCATAACATGAAACTTATTAGTCTATTTCATAGGCAGCAAAGATACTGTGTGAAAATGAAAATATAAGAAAGGTGTCATATTTAATGTTTTAAATAAACTACTAAAGGTGGAAAGCCTCATTTCTTTTAGTGGTTTCCCTAATTGAAAGGCAAAAGACCCCTATTTAAAAAACAAATAGACTTCCTATCTTTAAGTGTTCACACATGCACATTATTGACAGACAGGATGTGGATGCTCCCACCTTCCTGCAGAAAACTCAAATGGCCATGGCTCCAACTTGTGGTTATCGAGTATATTGCAGTTTCAGAATTCCCCTCTAAACCCAATACAGGTTCATACTAACAAACACTCTGGTCTTTCTCTTAGTGGTGATGCAGCACAGGATGATGAAGGATGCCCAGAGGGCCATGAGCTCCTGGACTAATGGACAGCCGATCTACGCACCCCTGAGCTCTCATAGCTCTGCGTACCAAATGAATCCCATGATGTATCCAGGTCAGTTTATTGCAATTTGTTTTATATCAAGTATGGTATTCTTATTTGGCCTTGAACAAAACCTTATACAAGTTAGGTTTGGTTGCAAAAGCTAAGCTAAAGTGTTATTACCCAGGAATTTTGCATATGAATGAAACATTTATATTTCAGGTTCAACATCAGGAAAGATCCCCATGTCTCCCATGCCTCCCATGCCTCTCCCACCTCCTGCCCATTTTGCCCCACCACCAGTCCATATGCCTGCCCCCATGCATGCAGCTATGCCACCGCACAGCATGCAGGGCAGGGACAGTGCCAACAAAGTGCTGGATTATCTGGAGCACCAGGTAAGGGATATGGATGCAACTAACCCTATGATCCCACCTCCACCTGTGCACATGGCCCACAACGTGCCCTTCTCTGCCGGCCCACCCAGCATGCTGTCTGGACTGGATGATGGCCCTTCCTCCCGCCGTCACCACCCAGCACACTCCAGTGGCTCATCAAGCTACAATCGCCACCGCCAGCCTCCTCCATCTAGACGCAGTATGAAACGCAGTTACAGTCAGGAAGATGTGCTGGACAATCGGAGCCAAGTGTCTTATCGGCCTCGTTCACGTTCCAGAGAGGACCTGCTAGAGAGCAGTAGCAGATACTATGACTCTTCCAGTGAGTACAATGACAGGAGAGGAGGTGGATCTAGAGGAGGAGCTAGAGGTGGGGCCAGAGGAGGAGGAGGCTGGTCTGAACATCCACCTAGCTACAGCGAGTATGAACCAGGCCAGAAGCCGACAAGGCGACCCGTCTCTGTAAGAGTCTAAAAACTGTCTTTTGCAAAAACACTAAAATGTTTGCAGACTTTTAACTGCCTGCAACCTTCATGGGATTGCATCAGGTTTTTTTTTGTTTGTTTGACTTTTTTGCCATAATATTACAGTTAACAAGATTTTCCACTTCGCTTGAATTGGTTTTATAATTATTTTTTTTTCTTTAGCACTTATCACCTTTGTCAGCCCAGGATTACAGCTGATAATTGGGAATACTCAGAGTGTTTTAGGACACCATGGTGCTGACGTCACACACACTCTTTTTGGATTGAATATTAACCAAGACTTCTCTTTCCTTTAGGTTAAAAGCTCAGTGAGTGGTACGAGTGTAGTAATCTGAAGCCTGTCTGCCTTTCACCATTATGGAGACTTTCCTGAATGCAAGTGCCAAGGACAGCACTGAGTAGTGAATAGTATGAAGTTAGTTGTATCATTGAAGGTTTTGTGGTTTTAAGGATTTTGAAGAAATATTTGAACAGGCATGAGCATCACTGCTGTGAAAGGCCTTTTGCCCTATTTAAAAGAATATGATGACCTTAAAGAGTTTTTATTTTCCCTTAATTGGTAATGTCAATTATATATAAATAAAAGCATTTGAGCCTGTTTTTTTTTTTTAGTTAGATCTCATGTGGGGCGAATAACATTCAGTGACCTGAATTCTGAGTGTGGGGATTTTATGAATGTGGTTTATAATATGTAGCTGTTGCTCATTTATTAGTCCATGATGCCATGCTTCTTTACCAGGTGTGTGTAATGAAAGCATTTTTTTTTTAAATATTCAAAGGGCACATCATAATTTGAAAGCCTTTTGTTTACACCCATTTATGGATCCCCTGTACGTGTGTGTATATATATTTTAAATGTATTTATTCTTGAAAGCAGTTTCTTTTAAAAAGCCTCAAAACTACGTAATTTTTTAAATGTCATTTTATTATTTTTTTTTATACTTTGCTTCAACCAACACAGTTAGATGATAGTAATGCTTCTCTAAGGTTAATCTTGTGAAGGAAAAAAATAAGTGAAGGTGAAGGTGAATCTTTGTATTCTTTACTTGTGTGTGAATCTTTTTGTCGGTTGATTTTTATTTTTAGTCAAGACCTATTTTGCATATAGTTTCAACTAATCTGACCCAAGATGATTGTAGAATGTTAAAAAAAAAAGAAAGATAATTAAATTTTTGTAATTTTTTTCTTCTTCAAAAGTTCATGGAGATGGAAGTATAAACAGATGCATTATTAACATGTATGGTGTGGACTGATACATATTTAAATTTACTTTAGTAAACATTGTCATATACTTTAATAAAGTTGTAATTAATTAATTCATTCATTCATTGTAATGTCCCTTCTGTTTTGCACAGATATACAAATAATAGGGGCTTATAATAATAACACATTCACTTTACAGGAAGCATATCACATATCACACAGTTGTAAAATAATCACTGGAATAATAAAACAATTTTACTCAATTAAAATATCCCATGAATATTTTCACCATATCTTTATTACATGACACTAAAGCTAACTAGTCTGTGCTCGTGCTCGAATTTCCACCTGGCTTTAAAAAGAGGAGTGTAGTAAAAAGCGTCCAATCCTAAATAGCTACAGTAAGATAGAGCTAGTGATCTAGGTGCTGTTTTATCTCACCGCCATGTAGTGCACCTATATTGGGAAACGCTCGCGGATTGGAACGCGGCCGCTGTGTCGCACCACGCAGCCGCGTCGATGACGTCAGCGCGAGCGAGGACTCGGTTTGCCACGTCGGTTTGTATGTCGGGGGAAAAAGCGGAGCTAAAAACGAACTGTTTACTCGCGTTAACTTTGCAGCTTAACGAGTGCACCGAGCCTCGGAAGATACTAACTATAAGAAGAGGAAGAGTTTGTTCGAGCTCGTGGCTCCGTTTCCACCCAAAAACAGCATCAGATTGTTATTAAAAACGTCACCAGGGAAACAAATGTCGATGTTTTACTCCGATTGACCGATGCGTCCTTTTCATCCGCTCGGAATTGATGCGTGAGTGTTTTCTCTTTATCTTGTCATCTTTTCAAATCAACCTTCTGTCTTTTTCTGCACGTTAAAAAAGTGGAAAAAAGTTTAAAAAAACGGCTGCTGGTTAGCTTCTGTGCTAACATGCTAACTAGCTAGCACCATGGTAACGGCTAAGTAAAAGTAGAAAAACGGTTTCTTCTTCTTCCTGTTATTTTGTTTTTAAACCCGAACCGCAGAAACGTCGTCGAACTGTTGAAAAGAAGAAGAAAGAAGCGTTCAGGGGTTTTTGTTAGTTTTTTCGGCGGTTAAAGTTGTAGATGAAGCTTTTTAAAGCTACAGGTTGCATCGGCTAAGATACCTGCACACGCGCGCACGCACGCGCTGCTGCACGCGCTGCACTTCAGGTGTGCTATTTTTTATTTACCAGGTGATTAAAACATATTGTAAACATCCTGAGCAGGACAAGACCGTCCACACGGTACTGCAGTCCAGACCAAACAGACAGACGTGCTAACCTTCTATTACTTTGTCCTTATGTTTTCTTTTTGGCTCTTGGTTTAAGCTACACGTTGTGTTTGTGATGTGTTTTTTTTTTGCCCTTTATTACTTTTTCAGCAGATCTGGTGAAATTTAGGAAGGTAAAACTTTCTTGCTCAGTTCCTTCCTTATTTTGCTGATGACTGTGCAAACATATGGCATGATAATGCAACACACACACACACACTTTGTCAGACCCATATATAATGTAGGTAATGAATATATATATATTTTTTTACACACCAGGTGTGTAACACACCCTCCCCTTTTTAATGAAATAAATTTCTAATCAATTATAATCTATGGCTTTAGTTTTGTAGCCTTAGTTCATTTGAGTCAAGGCCTTTTAAGTTGCCCCAGCATCGAACCACTCGTTATGCCTCTCCTCGTGCCCAGACCTGCCAGCTACAGACATGTGGCAAGAATGACTAATATTTCATTTCCTAATATTGTCCCCTGGAGTTTTTCCTCGCCTCTGGCTTCTGATGGCTTTTGTCTTGCTTTCTATATTTATCTAAAGCTGCTTACATTTGCATTACATGCCACTTACCTTTATTTCACTTATACAGCGGAGCAATTGAGGTGTCATTCAGCCCATGGCTTCAAACTCACAACCTTCTCACCAGAAGTCCAACACCTTAACCACTAAGCTACCACTCTCTATAACCCCCTCCCCCCATCCCCCATGCTTTGTGCTAAAATCCGTAGTAAAAGTGCTATACGAATCCAACTGAACTGAATATTCTAAATTACTAAACGAAAATACATCATATTGTCATTTATCCTATCATTGCCATCTGAGGCCTGAGGGACATGAGTCATGATTCAAGAAGCTTTTATTGTCATTGCAACCATATATAGCTGGTGCAGTATAGAGTAAAACGAAACAACGTTCCTCCAGATCGTCGGTGCTACATAAAGCATCACAGGACTAAGTGCAGAAGCGCAGTGCTACATAAAGAGCAAAATTGTGTACAAAAAAGACCTTGCAAGACAGACAATACAGTACAAACTTCTCCACAGAACAGTGCAATACTTTTACACAGGTCTGTAGTTGAGTAAAAGGAGAAACCTTGAGGACTGTTAGATTGTAGCAACATTAAAAAAGTCAAACGTGTGTAAACGTCGTTTAAAGCATCAGTGTGTTAAATGAAAACTTGGTTCGAGAACAAGTGTTGTATAAAATGATGCTCCTGAGCTGCTGTAAGTCCACGGTGTCAGTCCTATAACAGTAAATCATCTTTATTTTAGGGTTGCCAGGCAGAAAAGATAGAGAAAAAAAATTTGTACAAGTACATTATCCCACCCTGATTTTAAATACAAAAGAATTAATGAAACACAGGGTGAATGTGGTATTTACAAGAAATGACGCACTTGAAATTCACCTCACCGAACATAGTTAAGCTCAATTTTCTGCTTTCTCCCTCACGTCTGTATCATTCTAACCAGAAAGATATATCACTCCAAGGTTGATTCATTTTCCATTTACATTTTTTTTTTATTCCTCATTCTGTTGTTAGTTTTCCTGTCACAGTCACAGAGTTGTTGGTTATTTTTAAAGAGAGAAAAGAAAGAAAGAGAAATTTTGTGGTGTGTCTACATTTTCCCATTTGCCACATTAATTCAACCTGATTTAAATCAACTGGTGTAAAGTGCACGTATGTGTTTGGCCTTCAAAGTTAAAGTAAAACATTGCATCAAAACGGTTTGTTTTATTTATTTATTGCTTGCTTGCTTGCTTGCTATCACGTACACTCGTGGCTCTGAACATCATCACTGACTATGAGCTTAATGGTGGCATCATGGTGTGGTTCAGGAGCACCACGCTGAAGGAGAGGACGTCCCTACAGTGAGTCATCAGGACTGCTGAAAGACTCCCACAACAAAGCTGGGGCCATTGTTTTAAGTCCCCCAGCACCCAGCTCTCTCTCTGTTTTCCTCAGACACCACAGACCCGAGGGCGTCAAAGCTCACCGGCTGTTTTACCTCAGTAGTCACTGGAGACAAACTGTATTGTTGTGCTTTTATTATCTTGCTGGTTTGTTTATTTATTTATTTGTGATCTGTTCCTAGTAGTAGTAGTTTGTCTGAAGACTTTTCCTGAGAGATCCTGACCAAGAGTTGTATCTTGAACCTAGAGCTAAAGAGGGTCGCATGTTTATCTGTAACCCCTGCAGTGTCTGTGGCGTATTTCAGCATTTATTCTGTGTAGTCTGCGGTTTTACCCGAGACTTAGCGCCACATGTACAACTTCTGTGAACATGTCACTAACCACAACAACAAATTCTGCACGTCCACTAGCACTACTCTGCAATTTGCTCCTCTAATACTCAAGTAAAAGTAATCTCCTGTAGCATCTCTTGTATTGTCTTCGCCTCGATCAATCACTTGCTTGGATTTCCTCAGATAAAATGGCATTTTGATTTTAATGCTTAGGCTTTGTCTCGCTCTTCAGTGCCGGCTGCAGTCCGTTTAGCCAGGTGTCAATAAACATGAGTCATTTATTAAGAAACAGCATCCTAGAAACTGGAGCCTACTGTGGAAATCAGTATTATGGTGATTCTTTAGCCCTATATTCCTTTTTTTTTGGGCTCAGTTGACGATTCCCAAGAAGATGGGAAGATGGTTTCTGTTGTCATCAATTTGATCTGCATTCATTTCAGTCTGATTTTGTAATTTTTTTGGATCATGTCTATTATTCTTATGACAAGGTGTTGGTGGCCTGTATGGTCTTTTTACCCCTGGTCACTTCATGTGTTGTCTCTGATCCCATAGCTATCTGATTTGTTAAAACTGTTCCATTTACATCAGGCCACATAAATGCGTCTCGGCGAATCGGATATCGATCCGATCTTTCTACTCCCGCCCAAAATGCTAATATATTTGACCTCATTTCCGGGGTAATTGAGATGGAACACACTTTGGTGTATGCCGTTTTCAGAATGCAGTCAAAAAGAAGACGAGAAAACTTATGAAGGTTATGTTACAAAAACCAGCATTTACTGTTTGCTGCAGTTTAAGACCCAACAAGACGCCTGGGTGAAAGATCACGTGCGAGTGACGTACTTCTGTTAGGGAGGAGTATAGCGCTGATGTATGTGGTTTGAACAACCACATTCATTTACACCTGTCCATTTTCATCTGAAATGTGTCCCAGACCACCTCCTGAAGGGGTTTGAACGATCAGATTTATATCCGTTACAAAAATATTTTGGAGGACATTTTGACCTGGTCTTTTTACCATCGGATCACAGAAAACGCATGAAGTGACCAGGTGTAAAAAGCCCCTTAGAATCATCTCCCTACGGTATAAATGCTTTTGAATGTTTAAGTGCTTTTCCCTCCTTTAATCGTACATTTGTTTAAAAACAAAACAAAAAAACACTTTCACATTTTTATTAAGACTTTTCCTGATGATCTGTTCTTATTCCTGCAGTGGCCGGGCTGCACTGGGGGAGGAGGCCGTGAGGACGTTGGAGCTGGGAGCTGCTGGGATTGCGCTGGTCGTGGTGGTGCTGGTGGCTGGCACCGTGCGAGCCGGACATGCCCGGGGGCCGCAGGGGTCCGAGTAGACAGCAGCTGAGCCGCTCGGCGTTGCCCTCCCTGCAGACTCTGGTAGGGGGCGGCCTCAGCAACGGCACGGGCCACAGGAGCAGGTACTTGAAGCATCTCTGCCTTAACACCTTGTCCAACACATCCAATCTCATTATACACATCTCATTGTGAGGGGAGTGAGTGTGTGAGAGTATTTTTTCTTGTCAAACTTTTAATAATGGTTATTATCAAAGAGAAAGAGAGGCTACATTTGTTTTTGCTATAGACTGAATATATTTTGGGTTGATATCATTTCCTGATATTTACAGCTAGATACATCTTCGAACATTGCACCATTTGGGTTGTTTGAATCCACCTATTTTTCAAGTGATCAGAAGTATTGGAACACACTCCTGACTGGTGCTCTTGCTTATTCCTGTTAGATTATTAGCTCTAAATGTCTGCTGTTGGTAAAGCAAATCATTTTGAAGCAGGGGAAAAAAGGGAAAAACCAACCAGAACCACTGTATAAGAATTGGGCAAAGCCAATGCAACAATTAGTCTGGAAAATCTAAGAGCTGCAGACACTCCAAGGAAGACCACAGAAACACAGACGTACATCATACTGTCTTTCTGTATGGATGTGTGATGTAACTCAAGATGGCAACTGTATGAATTCAGACCTCTACAGAAACATGAATTCATTCAGCTGCCATCTTGAGTTACATCATTACAGAGAAATACAGAAAAATTACAGAGAAATGTCAGATCTAATTGGAAGGAACTTCATCATGCAACAAGGCAGATATCTAAAACACTGTGAAATGACAAAAGAAGAACCAGTTTGATTATAGTCACTGGCTTGGAAAAACTAACTTGTGATCTACAACCAGATATTGCAGTGTTATTTATTAAAGTGACATTATGTTCCCTTACTTTTGCTCACCTAAAAAATGGCTAAAGGTGTTTATTTATAAATACAGACAAAAAAAACAATAGCCTTGCTGTTCCAATACGTCCTCAATTCTCAGTCCATACTAGTTTTTCATTAGGTTATTTATTTGTTTGTTTGTTTATTTATTTATTTGCATTCGGACAGTGCACATTAATCAACAAATCAGCAATGTAAATATGCCGGAATTAGCACAATAGCAAAATTTCATCCGTTGTCCTAAGGCAAGTATCATAAAACACAAAATACAAATGACGTACAAACATAACAGCATGCATACAGACATATTACACAGAACAACAAAGACTAAGTACAGTAAACAGCAGTCACATAGAAGTTAAAAGGCCACTATGAATATTCAACACACCATAAATATTAATGAGCTGTAAATTAGAATAAATGCCTTGATCTAGATGTATTTCGTGGCAACACGCTTATGTCACTTATCAGCGTACCACTGGGCTTATTGCACTGTGCACGTCTCATCGACCAGCTCACGCTTTCGCAGTCAGACTGCTCTGGTTCCTCACACAGCCACTTAGGGTTTCTCGTCTGCTCCAGATTATTTTTTTTCCATTTTAATTACTTCTGACTTACTTCTGGACTTTATTCTGCTCTTCACTTTAAACAGGTTACAGATAAGTGACGAGTCCTAATAAAGGAGCAGAGCACTCTGCTTGTGTGAGAGAATTGATCTATCAGCAGTCTGGACATTGATCCTCTTACGTTTAGACACGGACAATTTCCAAGGACGTCTCACAAAGCTTCATTTATTCTAAATGTTTGTGTCTAATATTCTGTTTGGTTGCCCCTCAGAAGTGTTGGAGTAATAGTACTAAGTAGAAATGATTTAATTCATTGGAATAAGGAATTCATTTCACAATACACTTAACCCTGAGCTGTCATTTTTTTTAAACCCCACAATGCCTAAACGTTGTCATTTAGATCGTTGTAGTGTTGACCCTGCTTTGTGATGCTAAACGAGTACAATGCGAAACAATGCGGTGTTCGAACGTTACGGCGCCGACACAGACGTCCAATCGGAAATTGCGTGTGCCGCATATCGCGTGCAAACAGTGTCACTGAAAATTAGCATGAGCTGGATCTCAGCTTGTTCAACTGTGTGATCAAATTTAAAAGTCCAAGAAAGCCATGAAAGACAACAGTAACTGCTTGGACGCTATACGATAGACCTGTCCTCGTTCGTCGCCGATATGAAAGCGTGAGACAAGCCGTTAATTAAAACGGTCATGCCGTGTCACACTTGTTTATGTTGTTGTATTAAATTCAAGACCGAACCAAAGAGGCAGCTGAGGGATGACTGTTATAGAAGAAACTAGTCGAAATATTTGTCGGTATTGAGAATGAATCGGTGTGATTTCAGCGGTGACTCGTTTAAGATCATGATGCATCTCACCGAACCATCGTAGATCGTTTTTCTATAACAGCCCTCTTGTTATTGTGCTGGCTGTATAGCAGTAACGTGTGGCTCTATCATTCCAGGAGCAGTAACTCATCGGGTCTGTCGGCTCCCCCGCTCACAACCCTGATTACGCCAGAGCCGGTGCGCCACTGCCGTATCCCTGAGCTTCCTCTAGACAGCAGCTTGCTCTTTGAGTTCCTGCTCTTCCTTTACCTGCTGGTGGCACTCTTTGTGCAGTATATTAACATCTACAGGACGGTGTGGTGGTATCCTCACATCCACCCTGCTGCTTCTACCTCGCTGGTACGTATTTCTCCTGCAACACCCACTCACCATGTAGCAACTCCAGATATGAAAATACAAATATGAACAAGAATGTAAATGCAGTAGTGAAGGAAGAAGCCTTTAAGATTGACTATTAAACTTAATGAAAGGAATTTGTCTTGACGGCCTTCAACAGTGTTAATGGTTTCAGAGCAGATTCGTCCGCTGTCACGAGCAGAGTCCCGTTTTCTCATCCATCTATTTGTGTGGGAGCGAAAGGACAGAATGCAAGTGCAAGAATAATATAAGCACGAACAAAATCAAACAGGAGGTGATCCCTGGAGGCGTACCAAATAAAACAGAGCAACACGTTTCTTTGCTCCGTACCTCCGGTTCTCTTTGCAGAACAGAACGTTCTTGCAGTGAACTTGTTTCTCTTACAAATAGCGCAAATAGACACGATCGAGAACGCTCCTGTTCATTTTTGTGAGAATTTCACACCACTACTACTACTAAAAAAAAAAAAAAAGACAAGTGAAAACATTGTGTAACACGAGCAGCAACGTACTTGTGTAATTTTATAAATCATGTACTTTCCAGCCAGTAGGCCAGCGTCAGAAAGCCGCTTTTTTTCGGCAGCTGATTTGTCACGCCGAAGTAGGAGCTAGCAGCTACTGGTGGTGTGTAAATAATACAACAAGCATGGAGCAGGGTGATATAGAACAAAATCCCCCTAAACACAAAACAGGCATCGGTCTGAATAAACAAGGAAGAACATGCTACTAAATTAGAAGGTAACACATCAGACCCGGACCTGAAAACTGGTCATGAATGCATGCAGTTATTTCTTTCTTTCTTTCTTTTTTTTTTTTTTTATAGACAATTCGTTTCACCTATCCTTATATCGTTCCATGATATTAAATTATCAGAATAAGAAGAATTTTGTCCATGTCATCCAGCTCTACCTGTGACAGTTTTTGAAAAAAAGTCTATGTTTAAGTGCTATTTTTGTGTGATTGCCAATATTACTAAAGATTAGGGTCTTTGATTTTTAAAGGAAACAGACTTTTTTTTAAAATTTATTTTCACTTTGTCAACAACAACAAAAAAAAATCATTAAATTGATTAAAAATATAGTCTGGACATTGCTGTAAATAATTATATCTGGAAAGCTATTTAAAAAAAAAAAAAGATTTTTAATGGAATCACCTCATGGGGATGAACAGGGTTACTATCATCAGCCATTGCTACCGTGTTCCAGTAGCACAATATGATATCTAATCCAGGTTTATTGTGTTAAAGCGCTAATTGAGCATCAGAAATCCCTTTTGCATTCATGTCAGCACACCTGAAAACGACTCCATTCTGAAATCGAGGCCATTCAAGAAAGCGGACGGAAAGCTGGAGAGTTCACACAACGTTGTGTATTATTTCAATGAACAGCACAGACTGGCTCTAACCAAGAGAGGAAGAGAAGACAGTGAAGCCATGATGTATAACTGAGCACGAGGACAAGAACATCAGAGGGCGATTGATTGCATTGAACCTCATTGCACTTGGTCACTTCATGTGTTGTCTCTGATCCCATAGCTATCTGTTTTGTTAAAACTGTTCCATTTACATCGGGCCACATAAATGTGTCTCGGCGAATCGGATATCGATCCGATCTTTCTACTCCCGCCCAAAATGCTAATATATTTGACCTCATTTCCGGGGTAATTGAGACGGAACACGCTTTGGTGTATATACTTAAATATACTTTTGTTTCAATATGTTTCACAAAGCTTTTGTTGGATGCTTTCATCGCTCCAAAGAACAATAAGTGCCTGCGTGTCATCCATGTTATTTGTTTTCTGGCGTTATGCACGACTCAAAAGCCTTATCTAAGACTAGCCAATAAAAGGAAGAGACTAAAATGGACTTTGGGCAGAAGAAGACCAATGAATGAAGACAGATGAATCCACATGTTGTGGACAGGTGTGTGGTGTTTCGAACAGAACACGGAGGAGAGCTTTATGCCATCTGTCAAACATGCTGGAGGAAAGGCGATCTACTGAGTGCTTTAGTGGTGCTAAAGTAGGAGATTTCTACACGATAAAATGGATCTCAATCCGTGCCGGTTTCCCCTTACGACAGGACAATGACACAAAGCACAAAACTGTGCAGGAGATGTTTAGAGAAGAAGCAGTCAGCTGGTGTTGTCTGTAATGGACTGGCCTGCACAAACACCAGCTCTCAACCCTGCTGAGCTGTTGTGAGAGCAGCTTGACTGAATGGTCATAATTAATGAAGTGTCGGTTTAATCGAACTTGTTGGAGGTGCCACAGGAAGCATGGGGTCAACATTTTCAAGGATCGCCTCGACAGATTGACAACCATATCGCCGAAGGCTGGAATTGCTGCCTTTGTATAAACCTTGTCAAAATCTTTACTTTATTTTCTGAGCTTTTATCGGAAATGCAGATTCATATTTTTCGCTGTTGGATTTAATCCTCTACATCTGCATGTCATTGGGATTCAGGCCTTAGTGTGGTCTCTTTCTCTTTACAGAACTTTTACCTGATCGACTATCACCTGGCTATCTTTATCACCGTGATGCTGGCTAGGAGATTAGTGTGGACCCTCGTCTCAGAGGTACCGCCTTCATCTGCCTTTACAGCCTAATACAGCCTCTGTGTTTCTGCCTCTAATGTGTGAATGCATATGTAGATAACATTAGATAGAATAATATAGGACAATTTAAAACCGAAGTGAAATAACATTTTGCTGCTTTACTCTGAAGGTGTGTTGAGGGAAATTTCCCTGGAGGGATTTTCCACACCAACTGCAAACATTGTGTGTGTGTGTGTGTGTGTGTGAGTGAGAGGGATGTAAGTAAAAGTTTTTTAGAACACATAATGCATCCTAAATGAAGGGGAATACCAATATTAATAGTACACAGAGTATTTCCGGGTTTATTTACTGCTCGGTTGCCAGAGATCAGCAAAATTCCCACCACAGATACATTTCAAAAACCACAATAAGACTTGATGTGTGTTATAAGAAAAAGGAAGACACTTTTATCTGTAACTCCTGTGTGTTTATATGCAGAACCTTCTTCAGGTTTATTAGTAAAGTACCAATAGGTGTTCGTAACTCGTACTCAATAACTCGTACTCAGTTCCCCTCTTAGAAGATTCCCAAGTTTTATAGTAGATCCTACTAATGTATATCTGCTAAAATATAATCTTGGAATGTTCTTTAAGTGTTTACCCAATGGTGATCTGTTTAGAGCTGTAATTCCATCCGTGTGTGTGTGTGTGTGTGTGTGCGTGTGTGTGTGTGATCTTTTTTGCCTGCTTGTCCATGCCAGGCCTCCCAGACGAACCCCTCTTCATTCGTGCAGTACGTGATGCTGATCGTTGCTCGACTCAGTCTTCTCACTCTGTGTGGCTGGATTCTCTGCTGGACCCTCGTCAACCTCTTTAAGACTTACTCGGTGCTTAACCTGCTCTTCTTGGGCTACCCGTAAGCTTATACAAATTCTTTTTTGCCCCATTATGTTCGAAACACTCCGGCTTACCGTGACACTGCGCTTTTTTCAGTTTCAAATGTGGCCGCAGTGTGAACAACCAAGTCAGATTTGATGTGACTTTTATGTCAATCTACATCGACATTCGTCACAATTATGCGCTGGCGAGTACGCACACAAACATGACTATGCCTTAGAAAATGGAGAACAGTGATGGAGCAAGTCAGTGGAGGGAGAGTGAGGTGTTAGACCTAATTAGTATATGGGGAGATACTTCAATTCAGGCGAAACTATTAAAAAGCGGAAACGCTTACTTCCTCCATAACCTCGCCAACTTTTTAGCGCAACAGCGTGCGGCGTGTGACGTCATTGTTATTGTTCGTTTGCGCATGCGGGTCAGTTCGAAACAGCAAACAGTTCACAATGGTATCTGATATAGGCCACATTTTAAAAGGTAATGTGAACAGCCAAACAAATAAAATCAGATCTGAGCAAAATATCCGAATAGAGCATTAAGATTTACAGTGTGAACGTGGCCTTAGATACTGACCGATCCCAAGCGTCGCTGCTGTTAAGCTTAATGTGGATGCAGGGGGTGCCAATATTTTATTGCATTCTTTCAGGTTCTGTAAAAATCTGAGTTTAGGAGTCGGTTGTTTTGTTTCGCCTGGGTTTGTATTTACTTTAACAGAGCCGGAGCCACTGTATGTGCACCCAGGTTTAATCAGCCTTCTCTCATGAGCAGAATGTCTGATCTTAATCCATCTGATGCTCCTCGTTACGGTGTCAGGCCACAACTAGACACGTTTAACATTTGTTTTTCTTTAAAACTTTGCCATTCAAATTCGCCTCACGAACGACTTGCCTGAAAAAAAATGTGCCGCGTTCGTTTCCCCTCAGGTTCGGTGTATATGTGCCGCTGTGCTGCTTCCACCAGGAGGGCCGAACTCAGCCAGCGCAGACAGACTGCTCGTTTACAGAGCACGACGCCACAGACGTCTCTCTGCAGCGCCCCAAGGACTTCCTGGCGCTCGTGCGCGAGAACCTGCGAGAGCAATTCTTCAGCCCCACCCATGTTCCCACCCACACGTGCCCGCCCTCTCCTGAGCTCATACGCAGTGAGGTGGAGGAGCTCAAGGGCGACTTTAATCGTCGCATCAAAGAGGTGCTCTTCAATTCGCTCTTCAGTGCCTACTACGTGGCCTTCTTACCGCTCTGCTTCGTCCAGGTGAGTACGATGGTTCTCCAGATAGATTAGAGGCAGCTTCATGTAATCAGCTGTGAGTTTTAAATGGTGTGTGTGTGTGTGTGTGTGTGTGTTTCTCCTCAGAAAACACAGTACTACGACATGCGCTGGTCATGTGAGCACCTGATCATGGTGTGGATCAATGCATTCGTTATGCTGATGAGTCAGCTGCTTCCTCCCAGCTACTGCGACCTGCTGCATCGCTCGGCCGCACATCTGGGCCGCTGGCAGCGACTCGAGCACGGCTCCTACAGCAACGCGCCACAACACACGTGAGTGTGAATGATAGGAACAATAATTGTTCAGAGCATGTGTGTCTGCAGGAGAAAGCTGTGTGTGTGTGTGTGTGTGTGTGTGTGTGCAGGAGAAAGCTGTGTGTGTGTGTGCAGGAGAAAGCTGTGTGTGTGTGTGCAGGAGAAAGCTGTGTGTGTGTGTGCAGGAGAAAGCTGTGTGTGTGTGTGTGCAGGAGAAAGCTGTGTGTGTGTGCAGGAGAAAGCTGTGTGTGTGTGTGTGCAGGAGAAAGCTGTGTGTGTGTGTGTGCAGGAGAAAGCGCTGTGTGTGTGTGCAGGAGAAAGCTCTGTGTGTGTGTGTGTGTGTGTGTGTGTGTGTGTGTGTGTGTGTGTGTGTGTGTGTGTGTGTGTGCAGGAGAAAGTTCTGTGTGTGTGGGCAGGAGAAAGCTCTGTGTGTGTGTGCAGGAGAAAGCTGTGTGTGTGTGTGTGTGTGTGTGCAGGAGAAAGCTGTGTGTGTGTGTGTGTGTGTGTGTGTGCAGGAGAAAGCTCTGTGTGTGTGTGTGCAGGAGAAAGCTCTGTGTGTGTGTGTGCAGGAGAAAGCTCTGTGTGTGTGTGTGCAGGAGAAAGCTCTGTGTGTGTGTGTGCAGGAGAAAGCTCTGTGTGTGTGTGTGCAGGAGAAAGCTCTGTGTGTGCGTGTGAGTGTGTGTGTGTGTGCAGGAGAAAGCTCTGTGTGTGTGTGTGTGCAGGAGAAAGCTGTGTGTGTGTGTGTGCAGGAGAAAGCTGTGTGTGTGTGTGTGTGCAGGAGAAAGCTGTGTGTGTGTGTGTGTGTGTGTGCAGGAGAAAGCTGTGTGTGTGTGTGTGTGTGTGTGTGTGCAGGAGAAAGCTGTGTGTGTGTGTGTGCAGGAGAAAGCAGTGTGTGTGTGTGTGTGTGTGTGTGTGTGTGCAGGAGAAAGCTGTGTGTGTGTGTGTGTGTGTGCAGGAGAAAGCTGTGTGTGTGCAGGAGAAAGCAGTGTGTGTGCAGGAGAAAGCAGTGTGTGTGCAGGAGAAAGCAGTGTGTGTGCAGGAGAAAGCAGTGTGTGTGCGTGCAGGAGAAAGCAGTGTGTGTGTGTGTGTGTGCAGGAGAAAGCAGTGTGTGTGTGTGCAGGAGAAAGCTGTGTGTGTGTGTGTGCAGGAGAAAGCTGTGTGTGTGTGCAGGAGAAAGCTGTGTGTGTGTGTGTGCGCAGGAGAAAGCTGTGTGTGTGTGTGTGCAGGAGAAAGCGCTGTGTGTGTGCAGGAGAAAGCTCTGTGTGTGTGTGTGTGTGTGTGTGTGTGTGTGTGTGTGTGTGTGTGTGTGTGTGTGTGTGTGTGTGTGTGTGTGTGTGTGTGTGTGCAGGAGAAAGTTCTGTGTGTGTGGGCAGGAGAAAGCTCTGTGTGTGTGTGCAGGAGAAAGCTGTGTGTGTGTGTGTGTGTGTGTGTGTGTGTGTGTGTGTGTGTGTGTGTGTGTGTGTGTGTGTGTGTGTGTGTGCAGGAGAAAGCTCTGTGTGTGTGTGTGCAGGAGAAAGCTCTGTGTGTGTGTGTGCAGGAGAAAGCTCTGTGTGTGTGTGTGCAGGAGAAAGCTCTGTGTGTGTGTGTGTGCAGGAGAAAGCTCTGTGTGTGAGTGTGAGTGTGTGTGTGTGTGCAGGAGAAAGCTCTGTGTGTGTGTGTGTGTGCAGGAGAAAGCTGTGTGTGTGTGTGTGCAGGAGAAAGCTGTGTGTGTGTGTGTGTGCAGGAGAAAGCTGTGTGTGTGTGTGTGTGTGTGTGTGCAGGAGAAAGCTGTGTGTGTGTGTGTGTGTGTGTGTGCAGGAGAAAGCTGTGTGTGTGTGTGTGCAGGAGAAAGCAGTGTGTGTGTGTGTGTGTGTGTGTGTGTGTGTGCAGGAGAAAGCTGTGTGTGTGTGTGTGTGTGTGTGCAGGAGAAAGCAGTGTGTGTGCAGGAGAAAGCAGTGTGTGTGCAGGAGAAAGCAGTGTGTGTGCAGGAGAAAGCAGTGTGTGTGCAGGAGAAAGCAGTGTGTGTGCAGGAGAAAGCAGTGTGTGTGCAGGAGAAAGCAGTGTGTGTGTGTGCAGGAGAAAGCAGTGTGTGTGAGTGCAGGAGAAAGCAGTGTGTGTGCGTGCAGGAGAAAGCAGTGTGTGTGTGTGTGTGTGCAGGAGAAAGCAGTGTGTGTGTGTGCAGGAGAAAGCAGTGTGTGTGTGTGCAGGAGAAAGCAGTGTGTGTGTGCAGGAGAAAGCAGTGTGTGTGTGTGTGTGCAGGAGAAAGCAGTGTGTGTGTGTGTGTGCAGGAGAAAGCAGTGTGTGTGTGTGTGTGTGTGCAGGAGAAAGCAGTGTGTGTGTGTGTGTGCAGGAGAAAGCAGTGTGTGTGTGTGTGTGCGCAGGAGAAAGCAGTGTGTGTGTGTGTGTGCAGGAGAAAGCAGTGTGTGTGTGTGTGTGCAGGAGAAAGCAGTGTGTGTGTGTGTGTGCAGGAGAAAGCAGTGTGTGTGTGTGTGTGTGCAGGAGAAAGCAGTGTGTGTGTGTGTGTGTGCAGGAGAAAGCAGTGTGTGTGTGTGTGTGTGTGCAGGAGAAAGCAGTGTGTGTGTGTGTGTGTGTGTGCAGGAGAAAGCAGTGTGTGTGTGTGTGTGTGTGCAGGAGAAAGCAGTGTGTGTGTGTGTGCAGGAGAAAGCAGTGTGTGTGTGTGCAGGAGAAAGCAGTGTGTGTGTGTGCAGGAGAAAGCAGTGTGTGTGTGTGTGTGTGCAGGAGAAAGCAGTGTGTGTGTGTGTGTGTGCAGGAGAAAGCAGTGTGTGTGTGTGTGTGTGTGCAGGAGAAAGCAGTGTGTGTGTGTGTGTGTGCAGGAGAAAGCAGTGTGTGTGTGTGTGCAGGAGAAAGCAGTGTGTGTGTGTGCAGGAGAAAGCAGTGTGTGTGTGTGTGCAGGAGAAAGCAGTGTGTGTGTGTGTGTGTGTGCAGGAGAAAGCAGTGTGTGTGTGTGTGTGTGTGTGCAGGAGAAAGCAGTGTGTGTGTGTGTGTGTGTGTGCAGGAGAAAGCAGTGTGTGTTTGTGTGTGTGCAGGAGAAAGCAGTGTGTGTTTGTGTGTGTGCAGGAGAAAGCAGTGTGTGTGTGTGCAGGAGAAAGCAGTGTGTGTGTGTGTGTGCAGGAGAAAGCAGTGTGTGTGTGTGTGTGTGTGTGCAGGAGAAAGCAGTGTGTGTGTGTGTGTGTGTGTGCAGGAGAAAGCAGTGTGTGTGTGTGTGTGTGTGTGCAGGAGAAAGCAGTGTGTGTGTGTGTGTGTGTGTGCAGGAGAAAGCAGTGTGTGTGTGTGTGTGTGTGCAGGAGAAAGCAGTGTGTGTGTGTGTGTGTGCAGGAGAACGCAGTCTGTGTGTGTGTGTGTGCAGGAGAAAGCAGTGTGTGTGTGTGTGTGTGCAGGAGAAAGCAGTGTGTGTGTGTGTGTGTGCAGGAGAAAGCAGTGTGTGTGTGTGTGTGCAGGAGAAAGCAGTGTGTGTGTGTGTGTGTGCAGGAGAACGCAGTGTGTGTGTGTGTGTGTGCAGGAGAAAGCAGTGTGTGTGTGTGTGCAGGAGAAAGCAGTGTGTGTGTGTGTGTGCAGGAGAAAGCAGTGTGTGTGTGTGTGCAGGAGAAAGCTGTGTGTGTGTGTGTGTGTGCGTGCAGGAGAAAGCTGTGTGTGTGTGTGTGTGCGTGCAGGAGAAAGCTGTGTGTGTGTGTGTGCGCGTGCAGGAGAAAGCTGTGTGTGTGTGTGTGCGCGTGCAGGAGAAAGCTGTGTGTGTGTGTGTGCGCGTGCAGGAGAAAGCTGTGTGTGTGTGTGTGCGCGTGCAGGAGAAAGCTGTGTGTGTGCGTGCAGGAGAAAGCTGTGTGTGTGTGTGTGCGTGCAGGAGAAAGCTGTGTGTGTGTGTGTGTGTGCGTGCAGGAGAAAGCAGTGTGTGTGTGCAGGAGAAAGCAGTGTGTGTGTGCAGGAGAAAGCAGTGTGTGTGTGTGTGTGTGTGTGTGCAGGAGAAAGCAGTATGTGTGTGTGTGTGCGCAGGAGAAAGCAGTGTGTGTGTGTGCGCAGGAGAAAGCAGTGTGTGTGTGTGCGCAGGAGAAAGCAGTGTGTGTGTGTGCGCAGGAGAAAGCAGTGTGTGTTTGTGTGTGTGCAGGAGAAAGCAGTGTGTGTTTGTGTGTGTGCAGGAGAAAGCAGTGTGTGTTTGTGTGTGTGCAGGAGAAAGCAGTGTGTGTGTGTGTGCAGGAGAAAGCAGTGTGTGTGTGTGTGCAGGAGAAAGCAGTGTGTGTGTGTGTGCAGGAGAAAGCAGTGTGTGTGTGTGTGCAGGAGAAAGCAGTGTGTGTGTGTGTGTGCAGGAGAAAGCAGTGTGTGTGTGCAGGAGAAAGCAGTGTGTGTGTGTGTGTGTGCAGGAGAAAGCAGTGTGTGTGTGTGTGTGCAGGAGAAAGCAGTGTGTGTGTGTGTGCAGGAGAAAGCAGTGTGTGTGTGTGTGTGTGCAGGAGAACGCAGTGTGTGTGTGTGTGTGTGTGCAGGAGAAAGCAGTGTGTGTGTGTGTGTGTGCAGGAGAAAGCAGTGTGTGTGTGTGTGCAGGAGAAAGCAGTGTGTGTGTGTGTGTGTGCAGGAGAAAGCAGTGTGTGTGTGTGTGCAGGAGAAAGCTGTGTGTGTGTGTGTGTGTGTGTGTGCGTGCGTGCAGGAGAAAGCTGTGTGTGTGTGTGTGTGTGTGTGCGTGCAGGAGAAAGCAGTGTGTGTGTGTGTGCGTGCAGGAGAAAGCTGTGTGTGTGTGTGTGCGCGTGCAGGAGAAAGCTGTGTGTGTGTGTGTGCGCGTGCAGGAGAAAGCTGTGTGTGTGTGTGTGCGTGCAGGAGAAAGCTGTGTGTGTGTGTGTGCGTGCAGGAGAAAGCTGTGTGTGTGTGTGTGCGTGCAGGAGAAAGCTGTGTGTGTGTGTGTGCGTGCAGGAGAAAGCTGTGTGTGTGTGTGTGCGTGCAGGAGAAAGCTGTGTGTGTGTGTGCGTGCAGGAGAAAGCTGTGTGTGTGTGTGTGCGTGCAGGAGAAAGCTGTGTGTGTGTGTGTGCGTGCAGGAGAAAGCTGTGTGTGTGTGCGTGCAGGAGAAAGCTGTGTGTGTGTGTGTGTGTGCAGGAGAAAGCAGTGTGTGTGTGTGTGTGTGTGTGTGTGCAGGAGAAAGCAGTGTGTGTGTGTGTGCAGGAGAAAGCAGTGTGTGTGTTTGTGCAGGAGAAAGCAGTGTGTGTGTGTGTGCAGGAGAAAGCAGTGTGTGTGTGTGCGCAGGAGAAAGCAGTGTGTGTGTGTGCAGGAGAAAGCTCTGTGTGTGTGTGTGTGTGTGTGTGTGTGTGTGTGTGTGTGTGTGTGTGTGTGTGTGTGTGTGTGTGTGCAGGATAAAGCTGTGTGTGTGTGTGTGCAGGGAAAGCTGTGTGTGTGTGTGCAGGAGAAAGCTGTGTGTGTGTGTGTGTGTGTGCAGGAGAAAGCAGTGTGTGTGTGTGTGTGTGTGTGTGTGCAGGAGAAAGCTGTGTGTGTGTGTGCAGGAGAAAGCTGTGTGTGTGTGTGCAGGAGAAAGCTGTGTGTGTGTGTGCAGGAGAAAGCAGTGTGTGTGTGTGTGTGCAGGAGAAAGCTCTTTGTGTGTGTGTGTGTGTGTGTGTGCAGGAGAAAGCTGTGTGTGTGTGTGTGCAGGAGAAAGCAGTGTGTGTGTGTGCGCAGGAGAAAGCTGTGTGTGTGTGTGCAGGAGAAAGCTGTGTGTGTGTGTGTGTGCAGGAGAAAGCTGTGTGTGTGTGTGTGCAGGAGAAAGCTGTGTGTGTGTGTGCAGGAGAAAGCTGTGTGTGTGTGTGTGTGTGTGTGTGCAGGAGAAAGCTGTGTGTGTGTGTGTGTGTGTGCAGGAGAAAGCTGTGTGTGTGTGTGTGTGTGTGCAGGAGAAAGCAGTGTGTGTGTGTGTGTGTGTGCAGGAGAAAGCAGTGTGTGTGTGTGTGTGCAGGAGAAAGCAGTGTGTGTGTGTGTGAGGAGGAGAAATCAGTGTGTGTGTGTGTGTGCATGAGAAATCAGTGTGTGTGTGTGTGCATTAGAAAGGAGTGTGTGTGTGTGTGTGCAGGAGAAAGCAGTGTGTGTGTGTGTGTGCAGGAGAAAGCAGTGTGTGTGTGTGTGCAGGAGAAAGCAGTGTGTGTGTGTGTGCAGGAGAAAGCAGTGTGTGTGTGTGTGCAGGAGAAAGCAGTGTGTGTGTGTGTGCAGGAGAAAGCAGTGTGTGTGTGTGCAGGAGAAAGCAGTGTGTGTGTGTGCAGGAGAAAGCAGTGTGTGTTTGTGCAGGAGAAAGCAGTGTGTGTGTGTGCAGGAGAAAGCAGTGTGTGTGTGTGTGTGTGTGTGCAGGAGAAAGCAGTATGTGTGTGTGTGTCCGCAGGAGAAAGCAGTGTGTGTGTGTGCGCAGGAGAAAGCAGTGTGTGTGTGTGCAGGAGAAAGCAGTGTGTGTTTGTGTGTGTGCAGGAGAAAGCAGTGTGTGTTTGTGTGTGTGCAGGAGAAAGCAGTGTGTGTGTGTGCAGGAGAAAGCAGTGTGTGTGTGTGTGTGTGTGCAGGAGAAAGCAGTGTGTGTGTGTGCGCAGGAGAAAGCAGTGTGTGTTTGTGTGTGTGCAGGAGAAAGCAGTGTGTGTGTGTGCAGGAGAAAGCAGTGTGTGTGTGTGCGCAGGAGAAAGCAGTGTGTGTTTGTGTGTGTGTGTGCAGGAGAAAGCAGTGTGTGTGCGCGCAGGAGAAAGCAGTGTGTGTGTGTGCGCAGGAGAAAGCAGTGTGTGTTTGTGTGTGTGCAGGAGAAAGCAGTGTGTGTGTGTGCAGGAGAAAGCAGTGTGTGTGTGTGCGCAGGAGAAAGCAGTGTGTGTTTGTGTGTGTGCAGGAGAAAGCTGTGTGTTTGTGTGTGTGCAGGAGAAAGCAGTGTGTGTGTGTGTGTGCGCGCAG